>NW_020948335.1:0-9109 GCF_900497805.2 Vombatus ursinus | reverse complement strand
CTTGAGGTCCAGGGATCCCATGTTTTGCTCTTCTTCTTTTTTTTTTTTCTAATCCCTTCTTGGTATCTAGAAGAAGAATTTGTACATAATAGACTTTGCTCTGTAAATAATCATTATTTTTTGTCCTCTTTGTACTTGAAATTTTTAATTAAAGAAATGAATTATTAAAAAGTAGAATACAACATTGCATTTAAGCCTATACAAGGTTGTTATTGCTGTTTTTGTTGTTGTTGTTGTTGTTGTTGTTGTTGTTGTTCCCGCCACTCTCTTAAGGGCTCCAAGAATTAAAAGAAAGGAGAGCATATGTATGGAAGCATATGTATAAAGTATGGAAGCATAGTAATAGGGGTAAGGGTCTCTCACATATCTTGTTTAATTTAATTCATCAAAGAATATTGTAAAAAAAAGTTAATTAAAGGAGTGTTGTTGCTCAGGTGTTTCAGTTGTGTTCAATTATTTGTGATTCCATTTTGGGGTTTTCTTGGCAAAGATGTTGGAGAGGTTTGCCCTTTCCTTCTCCAGCTCATTTTACAGATGAAGAGACTGAGACAAACAGGGTTAAGTGACTTGTCTAAGATCATACAGCTAGTAAGTATCTCAAACTACATTTGAACTCATGAAGGTAAGTCTTTCTGACTCCAAGCTTGCTGCTCTATCCATTGTGCCACCTAGCTGTCCATAATGCAACTTTCCTATTTTACAGATGGGGAATAAGTGGTTGAGAATTGAGAGTTGTGTGACTATCTAGCATGCCAATCTTGGATTGGAACCCATGTCTTTTGACATTAGGAATGCAGTAAATTTATCTGAGAAGGATAGTGAGATGCATATTCTGATTGATCCAAGGGCTATACATTAGAGAATACTAAGATAGCAGAACATAAAGGATTGTGAGTGTCAGAATTGATTATGGAGAGCCTTGAATGGCATTTCAAACTAGATAGGCTAGTATTTGCCATTCGTGTTGCACTCATGGGAAAATGTATTTGGTCTCTTTCTGATTCCATGGAAGTTCTGAAGTGACTTTCATGAATAGTGTAATAAAGAACATCCTTTTTCTCCTTCCATGATGTCTTTACTACTATTCTGTTCTCTCATTGCCAGCTATTTCCTAAAATTTCTCACTCCCCAGGTCTACACAAGAAAGATAACTGCCTCCAGGAATTTGGCAAATTTTAGTTCACAGTTAAACCAAGTGGAAAAAAGAATTGTGTCTAGTTATTCCTTATATATTCAAAAATTAAAAAAAAATCAGCTATGATCATCACATCTTTCTATGACCCAGAATCCCCTGTGTTTAAAAGAGATGGAGGGAAAACTCACTTGATGAAATCATTCAATTCAACAAAAATTTAAATGATCACTGTTTGCAAAACATTGGATATACAAGGTCAAAAAGAAAAAAAAAAGCCCATTCTTAGGGAACTTACAGTCTTCTAAGGCATAGATTAGGTAAAGACAACAATAAATATAATTTATAGAGGGACAACGTACTGCCTCCTAGGGAGATGAGGTAAGATTGACCCCTGAAGGAAGGGAAGGATTCTCAAAGTTAGTGACTAAAACTGAGTAAAATCTGAGCATGGAGAAAATAACTGTGCATAGGCATGAATTGAGGAGATGGAATACTGGCTTCAGGGAACAGAAAGCAGAACAATTTTAGTAGGCTGCAATGAAAGATAAATAATAGGGAATAATGTGAAACTTAGAAAGGTAGGTGGGAGACATATTGTGCATAATTTTCAGTGTCAGACAGAGGAAATTTTACGTATCCCAGAAGTTCATAAGCTTGTTGTTGTAGAGCTAGGAGGAACCCATGAAGTCATACTGTCCAACCTTCTGATTTAACAGATAAGAAAACTGAAGCCTTGAGAGTGAAATCATTTGCCTGAAGCAAGGAAATTGAGGGGACTGGAGCAGCAAGTGGTGGCGGGTATTGAGTGAACTACACTGACTCAATCTTGTGACTCAATTCTGGAGCTAGCTCAGTTCCTTTTCTATTCAATTATGGGTCTAGTCCAATTTCCCTCTTGTGAGAAAACTTAATAAATTGTAGGAATTGGGAGAAAACTTTATTGCATTGTTTGAAACTAGCCCTGTGTGACTGGGAAACTAGGTCATCTCTACCTCTGTTTAGAAAACCTTAACTAAGGACCTAGATTATGCTGATCAGAAACCCAGTCAGGTCCAAAAATTGTTGCAAGGAGTTTTCTCACAATAGTACATCTCAAGCAACCTATGTCTTATCTGAAAGTTGGCTTCATACTGCCCAATCAGATATAGTTTTCATGTTCCTTTGATTGCTCACAGACACTTTGGAGGAGTGGGACACCTCTTTTTCTGAATTCAGGGAAATGTACCTGTTTGCTCTCCCCTCTCAACTTGGAAAAGTCCTAATCTTTCATCCAATTAGAAATCTGATTACCTAATGTTGTATTGTTTCCTTTATTAATAGATCTTATTTGATTAATTGTTTTAAATGTATAAAAGTTTGTCTCCCCCCAAATTTGGGTCCAGACCTATGCTGAAGAAATCTGGTCCTGGTTTGTTGGTCAATTGCCATGCATTGTTTAATAAATTGAAATGCTCAGATGGAATCTTTGTTTCTTCAGCCATTTAATTTTTCACCTGCCACAAAGGTCACACAGGTAAATAACTGGTAGAGCTGGAATTTGTCTCTAGGTTCTCAGACTTCAAATTGAGTGTTCTTTCCACACTACAGAGCAATAGGAAAGAACTGAAGGAAAGGGAGGTTCAGGGGAGTGATATGATCAGACGTGCTTTGGGAATTTTACTTTGGAAGCTTTACACAACATAAATTGGAGAGAGGAAAAATTAAGAGGCTTCAATAGGCAGATAGGTGGCTCAATGGATAGAGCACTAGGCCTAGAGTCAGGAAGGTCTGAATTCAAGTCCAGTTTCAGATACTTACTATCTATGTAACCCTGGGCAAGTCACTTAACATCTGTTTGCCTTAATCCACTGGAAAAGGAAATGGCAAACCATTCCAATATCTTTGCCAAGAAAATCCTGTGGGGTCACAAAGAGTCAGACACAACAATGACTGAACAGCAAAAATAGACCAGATGGGAAGTGATAAGGCTATGAGTCAAGGTGGTAATCTTCTATGAAGAGAAAGGGATGAATAGGACAAATATGGAGGTAACATCAGTGAGATTTGGTAGATGAGAAGAAAGAGTTGAAAATAATAAAAGTCATAAACCTGAGTGACAGGTAGGATGGTCATACTCTCAGGATTGGCTTTTTGGATAAGGAGCATGTTTAGTGGAAAAATTATGTGTTCTATTCAGTTCATAATAAATTTGACATACCTATGGGATATCTTGGTGGAAGTTCTTGATGTGGTAATGTAGTTCAGGAGAAAGATTGTTGTTCATCCTCCATTTTTTTTTTATTTTTAGGCAATTGGGGTTAAGTGACTTGCCCAGGTTCACACAGCTACTAAGTGTCAAGTGTTTGGTCTGAGGCCAGATTTGAACTCAGGTCCTTCTGACTTCAAGGCCAGTGCTCTATCCACTATGCCACCTAGCTGCCCTTTCATCCTCCATTTTCAAAAAGTGGACCTATGACATCTCAGGGTGATGTCTTGACTTGCCCATGAGTTGGATTTAAGTTAGCCAGAGTTGCACAAAGTCATCAGCCTCACTCTTTCTTTCAAAGTCATCAAAGTCCAGTGGCAAGACAATCCAGGGCTGATGACCCAGGATGCAGTGGATGACCTTGGCATCTTCCATGTCTGACCAAGTGCTAAGTACTCCATAGATTCTGCTTCAGCTGTCTTCATGGGCATTGGGAAAAATTGTTCTCATCCACCTATTCTACTAGGTGAGAGCTTTACATACTAGGATAGATATCCCCCTAACTCACCTATAGGTTTAAGGCCCATCAGTAACCCTCAACCTGGTTTAGCCCATCTGTCAGAATGGTTTTAGTAGATTGTGTCTGCTGTTCATGCTACAGCTTCTGGGAACCACATGTGAGAGTTGGGTGAGAGGTGGACACCAAAAGTAGATGAATAGCCTTGAAAAGGGCTCAGTGAGCCCACACAATAGAGGTGCTGGTCTTTCCTGAGCACCCCATATACAAACATCTATACAGAGATGATAATTCAACCTATGATTGGAAGCAGATGAAATCACCAAGAGATTAGATATAGAGAAAGATGTGAGGCAGCATGGCACAACAGAAAAAACACTAGCTTTGATGTCAGAGGACCTGGGTTCAAATCCTACTTCTGAACCTCTGGGTGATTTTGAGTAGACTACTTAAGTTCCCTATGCCTCAACTTCCTCATTTATAAAATGAGCAGGGTCAGACTAGATGACTTCTGAGACCTTTCCTTACAGCTCTAAATCTATAATTCAAAGAAAAGAGGGTCTCTGAGGGCCTAGTGGGATACCCTTCTGAGACATGCTTGAGATAGAAGATGAGGTAGAAAAGGAATTTGAGGAGTGGATAGACAAGTGAGAGAAAATATTACAGGAGCTGAGAAAAAAAAAGAATATCTGGAAAAGTAATATCATTGCCAAAAAAAAAAGAAAGAAAAAAGAAAAGAAGTAGTCTTATATTTAACAATTTAAAAACTGTTACATTAAAGAAAGTGGTTTTAGTTTAGCTTAGAATGTGATGTGTGTTTATATCCCATATGTGTTATATATTTCAAATGTGCAGTATCTATAAAAAAATAAATGAATAAGGATTTAAATAAAGAAATCAGTATGACCTAGATTGATCAAAGAAAATTTTGGTGGCAAGGTGAAACTTGAGCTCCTCTTGAAATTGCAGAAGTTTTCCAAGGTTCCATGCAACACTAAAGGTCTCTGTGTGTTTGTGTGTTTTCATTTAAATAAAGGTGTTGAAAATCAAAGTGAAGACAGTTGAAAACATGAGCAAAGATAAAGACAAGAAGGAGTATATCAAAATTAGCTGATTGTGGGTAGAATAATTGGAGAAGTTTATTGTAGGGTATATTAGAGCTGGGAAAGGACCTTAGACATTATCTAATCTAATCTCTCCATTTTAGAGATGATCAAATGGGGAAGTGACTTTGTTAGGGTAGGACATTAGGATTCTGTATTTGTCTCTCATAGCAAAAAAAGAATCTGGAAAAGTAGGCTGAGAGGCCATTATAGATAAACTTGAATGAATGCTTGGTTGAAGAATGTAAACTTTGTCCCTTATGTATAAAGAGGAGTAATGGAACTATTTTTTTCTGGAGTTACTGATAAAGGTGGTATTTGAGAAAGATTAATTTAGTACCAATATATAAAATGAGTTATCCTTCATGATAAGAGAATAAACAGAACCATAATTCATCAATTCATTAGTTTTTCTTGTCTGTTGTAGACATTAGAAGTTGGATCTGGAAATGTAGCACATTCACTGTCAAAGTGCAGGTGCCAGAAATGCCAGGTCACTCCTATATGGTGACAGATGCATCACCAGGAACTGTACTGTCTCTGTACTGTTTCAAATCTGCTATTTTCCAATTGTTTCTTCCAGAGCAGAGTTGGTTTCTCCCCTATGTGCAACTGTGTATAACAACCTAACAGGGGGGCCCACAGTGACAAATGTTATTAGACATAGAAAATTAAATGAAATGGAGTCAGCTAGAAGGAAGGTCTCAGCATCCCTTTCTGGCCAGTTTTCAGATCTTGAGCAATACTTTCTCTGGTTTTCAAGGGAAAAGCATGAAACACTTATAAAGTGAGTATAACATGAAAACAAGATTGTGTGGTCCTGGGAGTGGAGGGAGACAATGTTAGAGTCCTACTGTGGACTCAGATATTAATCAAAACTAGCATGGGATAGGAATGGGAGAGGGAAAAAAGAGAAGAATAAAATCTTTCCTTGTGTCTTCCCACAGAATATATTCCTTTACTTAGAAGGAAAACACATTCTTCAAGACCCAACTAAAATGTCACCTGCCCTATGAAACCAACCAGAGCTCCACCATCAACAATGATCTTTTCTTCCCTCTAACTTTTAGAATGGTAGAAACTCAGATTAGAAAACAGAAGCCAACCAGTCTAATGGGTACATGAGCAGGCTCTCCCTTAAACCATTCCTGTCATCTCTGAGGTCCCTTACAGTTATGTTTAAAAGTCACACCTAATCCATACATTCTATGTTTAACATTCTAGATTCTAGATTCCGTCTGATTCTGACATCCTATATATTCATGGTAGGTAATTGAAAGAGCTATCCTCAACTAGTGTCTGGTGATTTAGTTATTGCGATTGACTATCAAGTTCCCAGGAACTGAAACAGACTGAGAAAATGCCAGAAAAGTCTCAGTGTAAGGCATAGTTTACTGATCTCTAGCCCCCACTTAGCTTGCCAGTTTATATATCCAAATTGCATTGCATTTTTTTTTGAAATTTCTCTTCTTTTTCTTTGAACCACTCCATTTATCACCTTGACTGTTAGAGATTCTGATTTTTTTTCTTCTTGCATTGTTTGTAAGGAACAAGTAGTTCCTTGTGCTGTCCAGAGATTTTTCAGGGTGAGAAGTAGGGTCATAAATCTAAGCCAGAAGAAATTGAGTATGGCACTAGGGAGAGGTTCATGTGCCACTTGCACCAGTGAATCCTGAAAACAACAAAATATTTGATTTCTTCTAGGTAGAGAAGGCATAGGCATATGGGAAGACTTAGTGGAGATTCCTGAGTCATAATGGCTTGAATGATGAGATACAATTACTAAATTTAAATTGTGTATATTCTTAAAGAGATTCCATGGATATCTATTTATTCCCCTCCCCACAAATTGGCATATGCCAGACTTCTGACAAGATCTTGTAATCACTAACTCATAGAATTCTATTTGTTGCAAGGGACATTAGAAGCCTTTAAGTAGATTGGCATCCAACAGAGGAATCTCTTCTACATCAATCCTGATAAACAACTAACCATCCTCTAACTGAGCCCTTCTAGTGACAAAGAGCTTAGCACCTCATAGAGAATTCTGAAGCACTTTTGAACTATTCAATTATTTTTTAAAGTTAATTGTTATTTTGAGTCACAGATAGATGAAGTGGGGATATAAAGAAACAAGAACTGTTCTTATGGGCTCATGACTCAGTTGTAACATTTAACTGTCTTGTAACCCTAGGTGCTCCCCTCTCTGGGCCTCTGTTTCAACATCTGTAAAGTACCTTCTCTATCTAACTCATAACTTTGTTCTTAGGAAAGTGCCTTATAAATATCAAAATGCTACACAAATAATTAGTAGTGGTGGTGGTGGTTATAGTAGTAGTGGTAGTAGTATTAATGGTGGTGGTTATGGTGAAGAAGATGTACTGAATACCATCAGGCTCCTTTCAGGTGGCAAAGCACCTGGTGCTGATTCCATCTTATCAAAAATCTACAAGGTAGATACAGAAGCTGACTGAAATCTTCTAGATTTTATGGCAAGAGGAAATTATCCCCCAGGAGTTCAAGGATTCTTCCATTGTCCATTTCTATAAAGGGAAAGGAAACAGGCTGTGGCAAGATTCTTGCCAGAGTCCTCCTTAATTGATGGATTCTTTACCTGGAAAAAGTTCATCTGCCCAAGGGTCAATGTGGCTTCAGAAAAGCCTGAGGAATGGTCAGTATGGTGTTTGCTGCCCAACAAATCTAGGAGAAATGCCAAGAACAGAACAAAGATCTGTACACAACATTCATTGACCCAAGGGCTTTGATACTGTCTGTAATGAGGGCTTGTGGAAAATCATAGTGAAATTTGGTTGCCCAGAGAAGTCCATCAGTATTGCATGCCAGTTTCATGATGTCATGCTCTCGAGGGTTCTGGATGAAGGATGATGCTCTCATGTTTTCCCAGTCACCAATGGAATGAAATGGGGCTGTGTACTTATTCTCATGTTTTTTAGCATGATGTTTTCCAAGATGTTGTCAGACACCTCCAACAAGGATGAAAACAGCATCAAAGTCAGCTACTACACTGATGGTAAATTATTCAACTTGAAAAAGCTACAAACGAAGACCAAAGTGGAAGGAGAGTTGGTGTAATAGATGTATGACTTTTTGTTTGCAGATGATTGTGTATTCAGTGCAGCCTCTGAGACTGAGATGCCACAGAGCATGGATTAATTCTCTGATGCTTATACTAAGGTTGACCTGATAATCAACAACAAGAAAAATAATATCCTTCACCAACCAGAATGCATCATCCATATGAGAAACTAATGGTTACGGTAAATGGAGAAATTTTGAATGATGTGGATAAGTTCACTTACCTTGGCTGTATACTTTGCAGGGATGTCCACATAGATGAAAAGGCTGATGCATGCATTGCCTGACCTAATTCAGCATTTGGAAGACTCTGAAAGTGTGAGAAAGAAGGGGTATTAGGCTGCATATCAAACTGAAGTCTATAGAGCTACTATGCTGATTTAACTGTTATACGCCTGTGAAACCTGGACAGTCTATCAGGGCCATGCCAGAAGAATGAACTACTTCTACTTGAATTGTTTTAGGAAGATTCTGAAGATCACCTGGCAGGATAACACACCATACAGAGTTCCTCTCTCAAGCTGACCTGCCAAGTATTTAAACTCTACTGCAGAGAGCACAACTTTGATGGGTGGGTCAGGTAGCCTGATTGCCAAACACATACTTACCTAAAAGACTATTTTACAGAGAACTCACACGAGGAAAGCACTTACATGGTGGTCAAAATAAACAATATGAGAACACTCTCAAGGTCTCTCTGAGAAAAATATCAATTGTGAGACATGGGAGACATTGGCACAGGACCACCTAACATGGAATGCCTGCACTAAAGAACACATTGTACTCTAAGCAAAGCAGAATTGCAGTAGCATAAAGGAAATGTGAGCTACGTAAATCCAGAGACATCTCTATCCCAAATGTTCTAATGGACTCCTTGTGCTCAGCGTGTGGTAGAGCCTTCTGAACTCACATTGGACTAATCAGCAACAGCTGAACACATTGTACCCTGACCCCAACATCATGATTTCATCTGTTCGCTTTTAAAACATACAACAATTGTAGTAGTGTTAGTAGTAGTAGTAGTAGTAGTAGTAGTACTGGTGGTGATTATGGTGGTGGTAGTAGTAATAGTA
>NW_020948334.1:0-23200 GCF_900497805.2 Vombatus ursinus | reverse complement strand
GTAGTAGTACTGGTGGTGATTATGGTGGTGGTAGTAGTAATAGTAGTAGTAGTAGTTGTGGCATTAATAGTCATAGTACTAGTGGTAGTAGTAATAATAGTAGTAGCAGTATGGGTGGTGGTTGTGGTAGTGATGGTAGTAGTCATAGTAGTGGTAGTATTAGTGGCATTAATAATCATAGTAGTCATTAATAATAATTAATACAAATTTATGGAGAGCAGAAGAATCCGGGATAGAGAACATTATGAAATGCAAAATGTATAACTTTGATTACATTAAATTACATCGCATTAAATACAAACAAAGTCAATTCAACAAAGATTAGAAAGAAAACAGAAAATTGGGAAAGAATTTTTACAACCAGTCTTCCTGATAAAAGGGCTCATTTCTAAAATATATAGAGAATTAAGTCAAATTTATAAGAATACAAGTCATTCCCTGATTAATAAATAGTCAAAGGATATGAACAAGCAGTTTTCAGATGAAGAAATTAAAGCCATCTATAGTCATATGAAAAAATGTTCTAACTCACTATTGATTAGAGAAATACAAATCAAAACAACTCTGAGGTACTACATCACACCTATCAGATTGGTCAACATGACAAAACAGGAAAATGATAAGTATTGGAGAAGATGTAGAAATATTGTAACACTAATGCATTGTTGGTGAAGTTGGGAAATGATCCAACCATTTTGGAGAGCAATTTGGAACTATGTGTAAAGGGCTGTAAAAATATGCATACCCTTTGACCCAGCAATAGCACTTCTAGGGCTGTATCCCAAAGAGATCATACAAATGGGAAAAGGACCCACATGTACAAAAATATTTATAGTGGCTCTTTTTGTGGTGGCAAGGAATTGGAAATTTAGAGGATGTCGATAAAGTGGGGAATGGCTGAACAAGTTGTGGTATATGAATATAATGGAATACTATTGTGCTAAAAGAAATGATGAACAGGCTGACTTCAGAAAAACCCAGAAAGACTGGTATGGTCTGAAGCTGAGTGAAATGAGCAGAACCAGGAGAATGTCATACACAATAACAGCTACATTGTGTGTAGCTAATATTGATAGACTTAACCCTTCTCAGCAATACAAGGATCTAAGACATCTCCAAAGCCCTCATGATGGAAAATTCTATCCACATCCAAAGAAAGAACTATGGAGTTTGAATGCAGATTGAAGCATATTATTTGCTATTTTTTTTTCTTCTGTTGTGTTTGGTTTCCTCTTTTTGGTGGTTCCTCCTACTGGTTCTAATCTTACTTGCAACATCACTAATGTGAAAATATGTTTAATAGGAATGTATATGTATAGCCTATATCAGATTGCACGCCGTCTTGAGGAGTGAGGTGGGAAGGAAGGGGGAGAAAAATTTAAAATTCAAAAGTTTATGGAAGTGATTGTTGATAATTCAAAATAAATTAATTTTAGAAGATAATAATTAATAGTCATTACTACCACTAGGTGGTAGTAATAATAGCAGTAGCAGTACTGGTGGTGGTTGTCATGATAGTGATGGTAGTAGCAGTAGTAGTTATAGCAAATGGGCAATAGTTGAAGTCATCTATCATGGTTCGCCTTAGTTTTCTCCAAGCTAAACATATCCAGTTCTTTCCATTCATCCTATGCTATTTCCTGAATACTCGCCATCCTTGTCACCTTCTCAAAGATGTGTTCCAGTTATATGTTGTCTTCTAAAATGTGAGGCCCAGAACTAGGAGAATACTGCAGAGGTGGTATAACTATGGCAAAAGCATAGTGGGAATGTTATTTCCCACGATCTGGGTGCTGTACTTTTTAATAATGACTTTAGTTCATATCCCTGACTAGACATTGAAGTTTGGTCTTTATTTCACACACTGGGGCTATATTTCCTCCCAGTCCCCTGAGTTTCCCCAGCAGTATTAGATACCTCTTCAGGAATCATTATAATTACATGTTTAAAAAGCTTTCAATTTACTATGGCAGGTTTGGAGTGTCTAAAGATGGCAAAGTGAAGGAGATAAATAGATTATTGATCAGACAGGCTTGTAATTCCTTAGTGAATTGTATTTAGTTCCTTCATTGAGATCAGGTCAATGACATAAATCTCCCAAGGAATTGATGTCATGGAGAGGCCCCAGCAGATGTTTCCATAGTCACTGACTGGCCTGGGAGCCTAACTCTCCTCTCCAGAAAGAAGGAGGGGTTGTATGTCTGGCATGAGGATACTACGTGGAGATAAGATCAGTTCTGAGATTTTCTAAAGGGTCTAGGAATCAGGCTATCACCACTCCCACCCAAACTCCATGACACAAAGAGATATCCTTTTAAGGAACAGAAAGAGGCCACTCTTTTCTGGATCGCATTTTTGGTTTATAAGCTCCTATGGAAAGGGTCAAGTCTATCACAGCCATTGGACTAGGAATTAGAAGACCTGGGTTTGAGTTCTGCTTAGCAGAGTAAATTTAGCAGGGTAAATTTGGAAAAGTTACTTTCCTAAATCTCACTTATCATATCTACAAAATGGAGATGACAATATATAAACTCGATTTCACAGGGTTGTTGTGAAAACCAAATAAGAAAATGTATGTGACAATTTATTGTGAATGCAATAGATGCATTTATTATCATTCTCTCCTATTATTAAGTCATGGAAGATTGGAAAGTGAAAAGGTGGCCATCTGGGGATTATAATTCCAGCTCTCCCACATGACACTGAAATGGTCAGAAGTCAAGTCTTAATATCTCTACATTGTTGAATCTATCACCTATGTCCCTGCCAAGGTCAGCATGTGTAATGAACCCTGGAGAATAAGAGGTACAAGGCACAGTACACTTAGCTCACAGTACACTAGACATCCACCCTATTCTCACAACTGACTGAGAGTCCAACCTGCATTATGTTCATGGTCTGCACTAAATATAATCAAAAGCCAGGGGTGGGGGTTGAAAAAGGAAGTGGGGCGGGGAGGAAGATAGTTTGAAAAAAGTTCTCTGAGGAAAGACAGCTGAGTGGAAAGAAGGTTGGCCTGGGAGACTTGTGCTGTGGTCCCATTTTTTCCATTTGCTTGTTATGTAACTTTGGACAGCTTATTTCTCAACTCTGGGCCTCAGTTTCTTTATGTTTCAAATGAGAGAATTGTTCTCCAAGTTGATTTGCATCTCTAAAATTCAAAGTCATGGCAGATTCTCCATCCATATCCCTACCTGCTTCCATTATTGAGAATTCTGTCTGATTCCTGTTATATCTCAGCTCACATATATATGTATCTATGCATGCATACATGTATGCTCACATATATATGTATATGTGCATGTGTTTATGTGTTGCATGTGTATGCACACACACATATATATACATATACACATGCACAATATATGTATATATAGCATATATACATAATTATTATATATGCACATACATACATACATACACGTATATATGTATGTGTGTACATAAGTCAAGCAGGACCCAATACTTAGAAACTATACATTTCCTTTCGACAATTGTGATTATGAATCTCCTTGAAGGAATTGATTCCTTCATTCACCTTTGTATTCCTAACACAGTGGGTGGTATAAAGCATGACTTAAATTCTTGTTGATTAATGTCCTTGACCACCACCTTTTTTTGCCCTCTAGGATTCTAAAATGCTAAGATTTCAAAAAGGGAGCAAGGCGAGGAACAAACTTAAATATTTCCCCAGCTTCAGTTTTACCAGTGGCATGGTACACAGAGCAGCTTGGGATATCCTTGGCTTTTCGATTACTCTAGCCCTGTTTCTCTAGTGCCTGTCCCATATCCTTAGTTGGTGGCAATTCAAGTACTTCCCTCCTTATTGCTAGGGACCCAGGGATAAATATCATCTATATTATACATTAGAGATCATCTTGTCTAATCTAATTTTATAAGTGAGTGCTCCAAGTCCCATAAAGAGGGGAAGTGAATTGCTTAAGGTCACACCAGTAAGTAGCAGAGCTGAGATTTGAACTCATTTCATCTTGATTCCACATCTAGTACTCTTTCCAGGGCACTATGATGCTTCTTACTTAAGTACACTAATCAAGAAATGAATGTTTCACCCTACAACATCCATTCAATAGTTGTTGAGCCTATGGGTTCAATTGTCCTTCCATATGCAAATACCTCCCAAGTCTACATATCAGTCTCCAGTCTCTCTCCTGAATTATTGTCTCATTTCACCAACTAACTCTCAGACATTTTGCCTTGATATTTGAAACTCAACATGTTCCAAACAGAATTCATCATCTGTTCCCACCACCCCAAATCTGCCATTATATCTTTTGTTGAATTCATCATCATCCTTCCAGTCCCCAAGACTTACAATCTCTTCCCTCACTTCATGTATCCAATCATCTGGCAAGTTGAGCTAATTCTACCTCTATTACAACTCTCACACTCATCCCTTTCTCCACACTCAAGTAGCCACCTCCCTAGTCCAGTTTTTTCAACATTTCACTGCAGAATGATTACAATATCTTCCCAGCTGGCCTCCCTGTCTCTAGTCTTACCATTCTCTAATTCATCTTCTGAATAGCTACCAAAGTGATATTTCTAAAGTTCAGGTCTGACTCCATCAACCCCCTGGCTCAGTCAACTCCAGTGGCTCCCTATTACTTTTAGGATCAAATATATAATACTTTCTTTGACAATAAAGCCCCTTCACAACCTAACTCTAACCTAACTTTAAAGACTAAGTATGCATTATATCCCCTTACATATTCTCTATTCCAACCAAACTGGACTTCTTGCTAGTTCTCACATATGACATTCCATCCCCCATTCTATCTGCCCTTTCAAACTTTGCTCCTTAGCCATCTGGCAAGTATTTCCTTCCTAATCCTTAGTTTTCTTCACAGCTTGATTCAAATATCACCCCCTCAATGGGGTTTTCCCTATTTTCCCCAGCTGCTAGTGCTTTCCTTCACATTGTATTAATTTTATATATTTTTTATGTATTTATAACTGTATATGCTTTCTCCTCTACTAGAATGTAAACTCTGGTAAAGCAGGAATGTTTTCATTTCTTTTTTTGTTTGTATTCTCAACATCTAGTATAGTGCCTGGTATATAGTATGTATTTAATGAACATTTATTGTTCAATCAAGTACACGCTATATGCTAAGCACAGGGTTAGGCATAAGATGGGCAAAGTTGAGATACAAATTGAATACATATCCCCTGACCCCAGTGAACCAGCAGTAAAGTAGAAGAAAATGACAGCAATTCAAGTATAAAAACAACACATTTGCATGGATTTTTATAGTATAAACCATTTTTTTTTTTTGCATAAGCCAGCCTAGGCAGAAAAAGCTAGATTTTTTTCTGCCAGCCTAGGCAGAAAAAGCTAGATTTAAATGTTGCCTCTGACAAGGACCAACTGAAAGACCCTTGATGAGTCATTTAAACTGTCACAGCTCATGGTAACTTGCAAAGATTAGAAGTTGCAGAAACGTGAGCAACCTCTACTCATAGTTTCCTCATCTAGTACTTCCCTACATTAATGAAGTCACAAGCTTAGTCCTTGAAACTAAGTTAAGGTACACAGAATATTTCCCCATAGCACCTCTATGAGATCAGTGGTTCACATTTTTATAATGTTTTTATCCTATTTGATTATCACAACACTGCTTTGAGGAAGGTCGGGTTATTATTATTATTATTATTATTATTATCATTTTTATTATTATCTTACAGAAGGGAAAACTGAGAGTTAGAGAGTAGAAATGAGGTACCAAGCATCCTATCAATACAAAGTCACAGAGCAGAGATCAGATTCCAGGGCCTGTGGTTTCCAGTTTAGTTGCTCTTTTCACAATACTGTATAGACTGCAATTAAGGGAATTTAAGGTACAACGTTGGGGAGAGGTCAGAGGGGAAACTGACTTTTTTAGCATCTCCAATGCCAGCATCCTGGAGGAGGAAGCACTAGAGCTGTGCCTTGAGGGTCACAAAAAGAAAAAGAGAGAGAGAGAGAGAGAGAGAGAGAGAGAAAATGACCAAAAGCATTAAACCAATCTGAAAGGAGAGTGGAAATTTAGAGAGAGAGAAATGGGAATGATAGTGTTTGAACAGATGCACTGCAGCTAATTGTGTTCTAAAACCGTCTTTTTGGTAATCCCTCATCAGGAGACGCCCAATTTGTTTTACCATATTTATCCTCTCTTTATTTTGCATGCAGAATTTATAAATGTTTAATGACTTTGGTACAAGGCATGCCTCTGCAAGTTGAATAAAGCCACACAAAATAGCTGAGGTTGAACAGGAGGCAGAGAGAGCAAGAGGGCATCCATGAGTGAAGAAAGAGGGGGCATGTGAGGGAGGGGTGGGAATTAAGGGGAGCAATTTTCCTGGAAGTCAGGTTGTACAGCAAGGTTTCAAGGGGCTCAGGGCCACAGCTGCCCTCTTTATTCTGGGAAAAGTCCTATAAAGGCATGAGTAAAAAGGACGGAGGATTTGAGGAGGTGGGCAATGGAGAGTGGAGTCGGAAAGGGGAGAGAGATGTATCTAACCCGGGCTGGCATTTTAAGCATGCCTAGTTTGGCTAACATGGAGTCCACTGAGTCCCCTATCACTCTACCTCCTTAATTGACTGCGTGCATCTTTAAATGTGATGAGACCTAGGGGGTCATTCTTTTGTACCATCTTTTTGGTTGCTCTCTTTTCAGCGACCCCTATCTGTTGAGCCCAGTTTGGATGTCAGTTAAGGAGTGGGTAAATTCCTTCCACTATTTCCTTTCTTTTACCCCAGTTCAGAGAAATGGGTTTCATGGTGTTTGTTTCTATTCTGTGTAGTTTTTCCTCTTCAATTTCAAGTGCCCTCACAGGCCTGGGAGTTTGAACCATGGTGATCTTGGAGCCAGGTTTATAGGTGGGATGGTATAGCATGCCAGGCTGAAATAGAAGGCCTGAGAAGTCAGGATTTGTTGGACATGGGCCCCAGGTTTTTTGGATTTGGAACTGATACTGAGTGAGCTCTATGGGAACTGAGCCAAACTATGAACCTAATCTCCTTCCCTTTCCCAGGTTCTGAGTTGTTTTGAGGGAGGAGGGAGATTATGCCTCCCACTTGTTGAGGTGTGGGTGGGGAAGTAAATCTGTTATTTGTGATTATACATTTAGAAGTAAATATATTCCTTTGTAAAAGCTCCTCTGTTTTTTTCCCCTTTTTTTTCTCAATTGATTTTAAACTTAAATAACAAGACTTAAATACACAATAAGAAAAAAAAAAGAAACATATAAACTTAAATACAAAATTAGAAAATAAAAGGAAAAAAAAAACATTGCCATGTGCACAGCAGAACATAAGAGAGAATTCAAAATATACAACAATAAATTTCCATTTCAAGAAAGCCTATACGATAAACACTACACATCATGTTCAGAGATGTCCATCTTTTCTTCCTCTGTGTTTTATGTAGAAAGGAAAGGAGAGAAGGAAGTTGGAAATAGGAAAAAGTGGAAAAGAAGAGAGAGAAAAGGAAGGGAATGAATAAGAAGAGAATCAGACAGAAGAGGAATATGACAAGTGAAAGGAGAGAAATAGAAAAGGGAGGAAAAAATACAGGGAGGAAGAAAGCAGGAAAGAAGAGAGAGTGAGAAAGATGAAGTACACAATAGGAGGGATAAGAGAGGAGAGGGGAAAGAAAGGGAGATAGAGAAAGAGGAAAAAGGAAGAGAAACAGAGAAAATAGAAAAATAAAAAAGTGGAGAAAAAGAAGAATGATGAAGGAGGTGAGAACAACTTGAAGTTCTAATAAGTGGAGAGAGTGAATAGGGTATGCTTGGTAAGAAAGCAGTTTTTTTCATTTTTTTCAGGGGTGGTTGGAGTTTCCTTACCACAAGAGCAGCAGCAGGCCTTCTCTGCTGGTCATCTCCCCAAAATAGCACCTTGGAGGCCATCTGGAGCAAGAATCCTTTAGTGACAGATGACAGGCCTTCTTTGAAATGTATTCAGAGGTTTGCATGAAGATCTCTGGATATAAATAAATGAGCTATTCCCTTTCCCCAGAGTTAGGAAATGACCCTAGAACCCAGGTTGGCACAATTGTCTTTGAATGGGCTGCTATGTCTCAGTACTGAGATAACCACACAGTCCTGCAACTTGGAAATAAGCTGTGTTTACCTTGGAAATGCCCTATTTAGGATCCAATAGAATGCAAATGACTTGGCAATGTTCAGCCCACACCCAATATGGAAGTATACCATTTTCCTCCCCATTTTGCATCCATTGTGAACTTTTTGCTTTTCTTCCTTCTTCCACCTATCTACTAATCTAATTTTTCTATAGATAGATAGATAGACAGGCAGGCAGATAGACAGACAGACAGATAGATAGATAGATAGATAGATAGATAGATAGATAGATAGATAAATAGATAGACAGATAAAACAAAATTTTTCACTTCCCAATCAGTACCAAATAAAGACAATTAAAAGAATAACCTGTAGTTGGGGGCTGACTTTTGTTGACTCCCTCAGCTAGGTTAGGTGTTTTTTAACCCTAGGTATAGATCAAAAACCTGTGCAGGGGAGAGGCTTTCTAGTCATTGCAACATAGGAGAGGAGAGCAAAGAGACTCCCATTCTACCATCCTAAAATTGAAACCTAAGAGATAGCAGAGATCAGGCTGGCAATGGAATTTGTACACAGAGATGTACAGTCAGGTAGGTTGGAGTACTGGGCTTGGAGCCAGGAAAACTTGAGTTTAAATCCTACCTCAGATATTAGCTGTATAAATCTGAACAAATAACTTAGCTTTTTGTTGTCTCAGTTTCCTCATCTGTAAAATGATGATTTTGGACGCAATAGTTTCTCAGGTCCCTTTCAGTTCTAAGTCGATGATCCTATGTGATATACTTCAGTAGAAAGAGCAGAGAAGCTCAGCAGAAAGCAGGATGATTTCACCAAAAGGCATCTTTATAGCTCTGCAGTGTTGGTGCTGGAGGTGTGAGTTGCTCTAGCTGCAAGTGGGCTCTGGCCACATGGATTTCTGACAGATAAGCACCCTACGTGGTCTCTAGCCAGCAAATTGCTTGTGTGTATCTCTCCGTGCATATTCCCTGGTCATATATATTTCTAATGTGTGTGTGTTTTCTAAGCATGAAAAGTACATCACATGCTCATGTGTCTTCTTTCTCTGTAGGCTCTATCCTACCGGTGGTATGGTAACCTATAGAAAAATAAATATTAAATGTGTGCATGGAGGGGGAGAGAGAGGGAGCAGTTCTTAATACTTTATTCTCTATGCTGTTGGATTAAACGCCTTTTTTTTAAAATTAATGTGTTCTCTAGCTAGCTAATGACAATAAATATATTGCTGGACTCTATGTTTTTGATTGGATTCTGCCTTGAACCTCGGATAGATTTTCAGATGGCCTACATCTGAGTGTCACATATATATGATCTACACAGTATCTATTGTACATCTTTATATTAATCATAGAAACATTTATATTTAAGATGAAACAGAATTTAGAAAGGGATATCAGAAACATGAAAGATAATATAGCATATTTAGAAAACAATTTACCACATAGAAGATTAGACTTAAATAGGTCTCAGAGATCATTTAATTCAACCTTATTTCACAGAGGATGAAACTGAGTTCCAGAGAAGGGGGGAGGGGACAAAACCAAAACAAAACAAAACAAAATAACAAAAAAAAAAGATTTGCCCAGCTAGTCCAAGTTAGAGTGAAGCCTGGAACTTAGTTCTCTGGACTCTCAGTCCAATGTTCTTTACATTCACCCTACAGCCTCTTCACCAAATTGTCAGGCATAGGAGCTACTATTTGAGTTCCTTTGCTTGCCACAAAGACAAGGGATAGAAGGAAAGGAGATTTGTTGAAAGTGTGAAGACTTACTTCAATGGAAACACGTTCTTCTCTGGGGCCAACTTCCCCTGTGCTCCCCTTTAGGAGAAGCAACAAGGGGAAGCAATGACACAGGGGAGCCACAGATCTGATTGAGATAGCATCTGACAACCACAAAAAAGCACAAGTCCAGAAGCAATTACTGTAGAAAAATCCAAAATTTTCTTTTCTTTTTTTTTTTCTCTGCTGCCTGCCTCCTGACAGCACAGTACTCCAAAGACCCAGCAAGGCACAGACAGAGCTCTCTCAGTAGCTCTGAGGTTCTTTGAAAAACATTGCATTGTTACAAAAGTAGAGAACAGTAATACAAAATGAGAGAAAATTGTCAGTAAATCTATTCATACACACACGCACATCACAGTATATTTTCAGTGAGGATTGAAAATTGAAGGAAGAAAAACTGTGACAAAAATAGATTGAAAGACATGGGAGTTTTTAGCATTAGTAAAGGGACAACCTAGAAATTTCATTTACAAACTTAAAGCAGGTTGGGCAATATTGTTATGTATTTTAGACTCAGTTCTTAATTACTAGAACTCTAACTGTTTTATAGGATCATTGGATCAGAACTATAAAAGGAACTTCAAGGTGATTACATCCAGCATCCTCCCTCTAAATAGAGGAATTCCAAAGTAATAAAAAATCTATTAAACTTGGCACATTCACTAGGGGGTGGTAAAGAGCAGCATTTTCCAAAAATTTAACTTCCTCTTGTAATGATAATTATTCATATATGTACCTCCATATGTATATGTGCATGTATAGTGGTCTACATCTTAATAACCCAACTTCATATTGCAAGTTAATGTTTAGAAAGCACTTTCATTGCAACCATTCTCGGAGATAGGTATTAAAAGTTTTCTTGTGACTGTTTCTTTAATAAGTGAGGAAATGGAGAAGACACTCCTCATTTCATTTTTGAGGAGGAGGGAGGTCCACAGATGTTACCTATTGCACGTGTTTCACTTTTTCAATGTATTGATCAGTTATGCTGATTTTCCCTCTCCTTTTCCTTTCCAAAAAATACTATTTTTCACATAGGATGGCTCTCTGGTAGGAGGAGGAATAATGGATCTTATAGTGACATAAGAAGCAGAAAAATATTAAAAGAAATGATTTTAAAAAATTAATGGGAAAATGGTGATCCAGGCACTTTAAGTGATCTTTCCAAGGTCACAAAAATATGCAGCAGATTACTAATTCAGACCCCCAGATTCTCTGATTTTAAATGCAGTTTAAATGAAGTTAATATTTTAGCTGCCTCTCTTTACAAATCACTTTCCTCACAAGAACTCTGTGAAATAAATTTTGCATGTATGATTATCCCCAGTTGACAGATAAGAAAACTAAGGCAGCTCAGACAGGTCCAGTGACTGATTTAATTTTGCATAGTTTGGAAAAGGCAGAGTGAAGACTCCAAATTGAGTCAAACTTACCTATCAGGTACCACATTCCCCCCGAGCTCTGATAGATTAAGGAATGGAAGAAGGAAGAAAAAGACAGACTTGGCTATCAAGATGGTGTCAGAGAGTAGAAAATGGAGTGCTTAGAGTGTCTTTGTGGGCACCATGTATATGCTTGGAGGGGCAGGGGGAGGAACCGTTCTGCAGTTCCATCAAAAACAGTAAGGGGCAGTCGACTTGTGTCCGCTCAGGTATTAAGGAAGAATTTCTTTGTATCTTCAGGAGTGATAGACAGCCTTCAGAGCTGCATCTGTTCAGTGGGTTGCTCTACAGTCAGCCAACCAAATATGTCATAACAGCTGGTGGGGGGTTTGCAAAGAACTGAGTGAATAGCTGACATTTGGCATGACAGGGCCCCAGAAGAGCCTAAAACCGTAAGAGAGCGTGTCTATTAGTTGTTTCCACTATCCAGCCAGGAAACTACCCCTTCCCTCCCTTTCATTCCCTTCTTCTCCAGGTAGCATTTCCAAATGTTCTCAGTTTACTTCACATTGTTTGCACATTGTTTGGATTAAACAGTGCCTAAGGTCTTTGTGAAATGAGGAAGAAGAGAACAATGAGAATAACGGCTTTATGTTCATGTAGAGTTTTATCTAAGTTTCAAAATATTTTTACATTTATGTATAAGATAGTAGAGAACTATACTGTATAAAGAGTTAAAGGAGTTCAAAAAGAGTAGGTTTGGTTCAAACCCCATCTCTAACACATAATGGCAGTGTGACCCTGGTCAGTCCATAATCTTTCTCCTTGAGGTCAGGAGATTTTTTTTTTGTAGTTGCTGAGTAGTGTGGTGGAAAAAAATAGAGACTCAAGAATCAAGAGACCAGGCATCTATGCATAATCACACATTTAAATTGTACTTTAAGTTTTGCAAAGTGTCATCTTCATAATGGCCATGTAAGGAAGAGATTTTAAGAATTGTTATTCCCATTTTGCAGATGAGGAAACCAAAGTCCAAAGAGATAAAGGGATTTGCCTTTATCACACAACTAATACGTGTCTTATAGAGTATAGGAATCTAGGTTTGTCCTGAATCCCTGAATACTATGCTTTCCACTCTACCACACTAACCCTCTGATGTAGTCTTTGATCTGTTGCTGATAAAAGAAATCAGGTATGTGTTGTTTTCCTGGAAACAGTATAAGCTCCTTGAGGGCAAGTACTTTAAAAATATGGTGACTAGTACGTTTTAGGTGTTTGATATATGTTTAATGATTGTCAAACTTTTTGACCATGGACAAATCGGTCAGCCTCTCTGCACCTCAATATCTTCCTATGTAAAATGAGGAAGTTTCACATAATGGTCTCTATGACCCATTTCAGCTCTAATACGGTTCAGCATGAATTATAGATGTTTTAAGAACAAATATGCAATAGAGAACACAAATATTATATAGGTATAGATATTCCCATACTCCTTCAAGTTATAATAATCTATTCTGCTCTATTCTATTCTTCTCCATTCCCTGTTCATCTGATTCTGTTTCTATTTTTTTTTTTTTGTATTGCCTATAGCACATATGGCAGAAGCACAGAGTCTCACAGATAGAAGAGACCTCAGGGGCTGTTTAATCCAAACAATGCCCAAATACGCATCCCCTCAATGAGATTCAGTATTTGCTGAAGACCTGTAGTGGAGGAAAGGGAGAAATCACTACTTCTTGAGAAAGCCACTTTTGAATAATTCTAATTTGTAGGAAGTTTGCTGTTTGCTGTTGTTGCTCTTGCTGTTGTCCCGTTTCCCTGAAATGAAGCCCGAGTTTGTTTTTTTGCAATTCCTACTCTGCTCTCTCTAGCCAGGTACAGCAAATCATGTGATCACCTTTCACAAACAAGCATCAAAGACAACCATGATGCCACCCCTGAGTCTTCTTCTCTAGGCTAAACATCACTCGGTCTTTAAAAGGATCTTTGTAACACTAATCTATCATTTATCAGCTATGCCCTCCCACTATCTGCCTTTTCCACCCTAATTCATTTGTTGCTGAGCAGCACTGATGAGAGTCACACAATTGTACCAACTGGGCCCACTACAAATTTAGGTGATTTAATCTCAGCCAGACACTCATTGATGCACAGCAATTCCCTTATTCTTCCATACTTGATTCTCCATTGCACTCTTAAAAATAATTATTCAAAACCTCTCTTCTCAAAACTCTTACACTGAACCTCCTTCTTAGCATAGGACTGTGGTTCATACACTATTGATAAAAGAGTGTCCACTCATCCTGAGCTCCCTATTTTATAGCAAATACTCCTTATTTCAATAATAAATACTCCCTATTTTATATTTCAAAACCTTTTAGAATCATCATCCACATTTTCTTCCTATGCTCCAGTCTCTGATAAAGAGACTCTATATAAAAGCCAGTCTTTTTAAAAAAATTTTCCTTTTCACTCCATGCCCTCTCTGCATCCAACTCCTTAGTCTAATCTTCAGTGCCTCTTTTCTACTAGTTCCTTTTACACTGCCTGAAAACATGCCTTAGTCTCCCTTGTCAAAAAAAGAAAGAAAGAAAGAAAGAAAGAAAGAAAGAAAGAAAGAAAGAAAGAGAGAAAGAAAGAAAGAAAAAACAACCTTTTGTTTGACCGTACCATCCTCTCAGGTGATAGCCTATGTATCTCAGCTTTTCCATAACCAAATTCTTTGAAAAAGCCATATAAGGCCACTGAATCACAGAACTTCAAAGTTCATAGGCACTTCAACGGTCATCTAGTCCAACCTCTAAGTAAAAAAGAATCTCCATTATATAGAGCTGACAAGTAGATATTCAGCCTCTACCTGAAGACTGCAAAGAAGGAGGAATACATCACACCTAAGAAATTGATGCCATTTTTGAACCGCTCTAATTGTTAGGAAGTTTTCTTGATACTGAGTCTAAATTTGGCTCTTTGCAACTTCTGCCCATTGCTCCTGTTTCTGCTCTTTGGAGTCAAGCAGAGCAATTCTAGACCCTCCTCAATAAGATGGCCTCAAAATATTTGAAGACAGTTACCTACCATCTTGCTCTACTCACACCTCCCTGTGTAGCCCAACAACAACAATAAAATCCCCACTATGGCAATGTCCGAAAACATGTCTCAGTTTATTTTTTATTGAATAGATTTGAAAAATCTGTCAGAGTTATTTTTGTTTGTTTGTTTTATAATGTTGCCATTATATAAACTGTTCTTCTGATTCCTCTCAATTTACTCTGCTTCATTTCATAGAAGTCTTCCCAGTTTCCTCTAAAACTGTTCATTTAATCATTTCTTATGGAACAATAACATTCCATCACATTCATATACCATAATTTGTCTAGCCATTTCCCAATAGGAGGATACTCCCTTAGCTTCCAATTTGAGGATGCTATGAAAAGAGCTGCTCTCAATATTTTGATACATGTAAGTCCTTTTCCTCTCTCTTTGATCTTTTTAGGGGTATAGGCATATTACATATGTATACAGGCATATACATATTGAGGCTAGGCCAAGGAGTTTATGCATGGTTTAGTAAACTTGGGGGCAAAGTTCTAAATTATTTCCTGTAGTGGTTGGATCAACTCATAGCTCCATCAATAGTAAATCAAATATGCCTGTTTTCTTATAGCTCTTGCATCTTTTGTCAAGTTTGCCAATCTGAAGAGTGTGGGGTGGAACCTTAGCATTGCTCTAATTGGAACATTTGTTCATATTGTTGTTGATAACTTGGATTTCTCCCTTTGAAAACTGTATTTTCATATCTTTTGGTGATTAATCTAATGGGAAAGGCTCTTACTGTTACAAATTTGAGTCATTTCATTAAATATCTTGAGTATGAGCCATTTATCAAAGAAAATTGCTGCAAAGATTTTTCTCCATTAACTGTTCCATTTAATTTTAAGTTTATTAAGTTTGTGTGTGTGTGTGTGTGTGTGTGTGTATAAACACCTTTCAATTTCATATAATCAACATCATTGATTTTATCTTCTGTGATCTTCTTCTTAAGGTATGTGCTCTTCTCAAAACCATAGATCTAAAAGGTAATTTCTTGATCTTCTAATTAGCTTATGATTTCTCCTTTCACATCTAAATTGTGTGTCTATTTGGAGTTTATTTTGGTATAAGGGATAAGATTTTGGTCTATAGTTAATTCCTTCCAAATTGTTTTCCATTTTTTTCTAGTACATTTTGCCAAATGGTCAGCTCTGGTAACCAGGGTCTTTGTGTTTATCAAATGCTATGCTACTATATTAATTTATTTCCATATATTGTGTTAAGTTATAGCAAATAACTTTTAATAATTACAGCTTTGTAGTATAGTTTGAGATCTGGTATTTATATGTCTGTGTCCTTCCCACTTTTTTAAAATTTTTACTATAGTAATTCTTGATCTTTTGTTCTTCCATAGGATTTCTGTCATCATTTTATCTGATCCTCTAGATCTTTCAAATATCCACTGATACTGGCTCCATAATTACATCTGCCAGTAATTTCAGGATTTAGTTCTTCTTGACCAATCATCTTGATTTCATCTAGCTTTTAGGCAACTAGATGCTCAGTGTTTCCTTACTTATTTTGGGTACCAACATCCTGTAAGTCTTTTGTATTCACTGTCATTTCTTGTGTAAAAGAGGCATATACATATATAACGAGAGAGATAACACATATACAGGCAGCTAAGTGGTGCAATGGATAGAGTACTAGACCTGGAGTCAGGAAGACTCATCTTCATGAGTTTAAATCTGACCTCAGACACTTACTAGGTATATGACCTTGGGCAAGTCACTTAACCCTGTTTGCTTCAGTTCCTCATTTGTAAAATAAGCTGGAGAAGTAAATGACAAACCACCCTAGTATATCTGCTAAGAAAACCCCAAATGGGGTAATTGAGAGTTAGATATGACTTAAAAACAACACACATGTACAGAAATGCTGTATATATGCATTACACACATATATGTATGTTGTATAACACAGAAACATATAAAAATAAAATGTGTGTACATATATATGTGTATTTATGTATCTATAGATAGATAGATAGATAGACAGTCAGATAGATAGATAGAAAGAAAAATAGATATTCATCATCTATTACCTGGCCTCACTTTTATCATGTGTGTATACATATATACATATATACATTCATGCATATATAATATATGTGTGTTTGTCTAGATTTAAATATATAAACTTAAATTTAAATATGTATACACACTTTATATACATACATACACACACATACACATATTAATTTAAGCAGGCTGGTGACCTTTCCATACATCTACACTAGTCTCTTCAGAAAATTCCATTTTTACTCTTCATTGAAATTCTTTTTCCTTTATGTTTTAAGAAATATTTTCTTGACCATCTCTCATCTTTCATGGGTTGATTTCCCCTGAAGCAGTGTACTCTGTGGTTTTCTACCTATATTTCCTCTGATTTCCTTGAAATCTGCTTTCCTGTAATCTGGCATAGATTTCAGACTATTTCCAGATTTTCTATACTTAACCATCACAATTTTCACAATAAAGATTTTGATTCTCCCTAAAGTTCCCATCATTTAAAATCTTCAAAGCCCATTTCTCCTTGTTAGAACTTGATGAAGAATAAAATTTAACTCTTCTTTGTTCCTTTACCTTTTGAAGGATTAAATTGTTACTAAGGCAAATCAAGAAGTACTTAGCTGCTTAACTTTTGGCCAAGGAAAGCTCCATCAGATTTCTTTATAATTGAAGTCCTCCCTTACTATTACACTATGTGGAAGGCTTACTATGTATTTTCCAAAACTCCTCATCTATTTATTTTTTCTGTCTAGGTAGTAAGTTATATATTCCAATGTCAAAATAACTTCTGTTTCTTCTTGTTTTGACTAACCCTCACCCAGATGTGCTCCATTATGTTCCGTATACTGGTTCTTGGATTATCTGTGTAATATACAATGTTACACTCCCAGCCCTAGGCTTCTACCTTTTTTGATCCTTTTCAATAAAATATACACACTCAGAACTATAATTGAGTGATGAGTTTCATTACACAAAGTCTCAAATATACCTATAAGGTCAATTGCCTCCATTTCATTTCTTTTAACTATCCTCTGCACACTTTGATCTGCCTTCTGACCTCATCATTCAATTGATACTACTCTGTTTCTATCTCCATCTCTATCTCTCATTGTCTCTTTCCTGTCTTTGTGTCTTTCTGCTTCTGTCTCTGTCTTCTCTCTCTGTCTTTTACTATCTCTATTTCTGTCTCTCCCCTTTCTATATTTCTCTCTCTGATTATCTTCTCTAGTCTCTGTTTCTCTTTCTCTCTCTTTG
The DNA here is from genome assembly GCF_900497805.2 of Vombatus ursinus. Taxonomy (NCBI): domain Eukaryota; kingdom Metazoa; phylum Chordata; class Mammalia; order Diprotodontia; family Vombatidae; genus Vombatus; species Vombatus ursinus. Next base: position 5,573 of record NW_020948334.1, on the reverse strand, counting down.
TCTCTCTCTGTCTCAGTCTTTCTCTGTCTGTCTCTTTCCATTTCTTTCTCTGTCTCTCAATCTCTGTCTCTGTCTCTCTATGTGTCTCTGTCTCTCCCTAACTGCTGTCTCTGTCTCTGCTTCCCCTTCTCTCTTTCTCTGTCTCTCTCTATCTCTGCTTCATTCTTTCTGTCTCTCTCAGTTTCTCTTTCTGTGTCCCTCCCTTACCTTCTCCCTCTCTCCCCACCTTCAAGTTACGAATTATCTCTTAATGGACAAATCTAATGCCTTTGAGTCCTTATCTTTCCTCACCCCTCAAAAGTATTTGGTACTTTTGACAACTTTCTGTTCTTAGATGCTCTGGTCTCCTGGGTTTTTGAGACTCTATTCTCTTTTATTTGTCCTATTTGTCTTACTGCACCCTTTCACCCTCCTTTTCAGGATTAACATCTATGACCCACCATCTAATTGTGGTTGCACCTCAAAGTTCTATCCTGGGTCTCCTTTTTCCTTCCCATGCCCTCTCTCATAGTGAGCTCATCAACTCCTATGTGTTAGATTATCATTTTCATCTAGATTACTCCCAGATCCAGATCCAACATTAATCTCTGCAGTCCCACATCACCAATTGCCTATTGGCCATTTCCAAATGAATATATCATAGACATCTTGAAATCAAACTGTTCAAAACAGAGCTCATTAAATCCCCAACCCCCAGGAAACCCACCTCTTTTCTTAACTTTAATACAATTCAATTAACCAAGTATTTACCAAGCACATGCTATTTTACATGGTGCTATGCCAGGTACTAGTGATAAAAACTTTCCCCCACCCCTACAAAAAAGAAAATCTGTCCTTAAGAGATTTGTAGTCTTCTGGAAGAAGATATCATGTACATAGATAAAAGAGAACCCTTTGGTAGAGTGGAAAGGGTACTGGATTTGGAGTCACACGATCTTTGTTCAAATTTGGGCCATCCCATTTTCTGCCTGGGTGACCCTGAGAAAGTTACTTCACGTCACTGAAGCTCAATTTCCTCTTGTATAAGAAAGGAGGAATTCGACTAGATGACTTCTAAGGGAACTTCTTCATATAAGACTATGATCCTATAAGTAAATATAAATTATCTATAAAATAAATACAGTTCTATCAACATTACCACCACCATTCTAATCAATCAGATTTGTAACCTTAGGGTGATCCTCAACTATTCCCTTTCTCTCACTGCCTCTCATATTCAATAAGTTACCAAAACTTGTGGATTTTCCCTCTAAAACCTTGCTTTCCTCCACACCTTCCTCTCCACTCATTCAGCCATCATACCAGTTCTTGCAGTGGACAACATTTATATGAACTATTGCAATAGTTTGCTAATGGATCTCCCTGCCTCCAATATCTCTCCATTACAATATATCATATACACAGATACCAAACTATTATTCCCAAAACATAGATATTCCCATGGCACTCCCCTGATCAGGAAAGCTTAGTGGCTTCCTATTGACTCTAGGTAAAATATATATATTTTCTCAATCTGACATTTAAAATCCTTACATATGGTCTCCAACTCATTTTTTTAAGATGATTTCATATTCACACACAACATTTAACTCAAATTGGCATATTTGTGATTGGTTCTCTGAACATGACTTTGCATCTCCCATCTTGGTGCTTTTGCACAGATTACCCCTTATTCCTGGAGTGTACTGCCTTTTTAGCTTAACTTTTTATAATCTCTAGCTTCCTACAAGGCTCAGCTCAAGTGCCACATTACAGACAAGGCTTTTATTAATCCCTTTCTTTCCAGTTGTTAGCACCCCTCCTCTTCTGTAATTGCTTTGTCTTTATTGTGCGTATATTATTAATTTACCTATTAGTGGGTATTTTCTTTTTCCCCACTAAAATATTAACTGTTGGAGTTCAGATACTATTTCCTTTTTGTGTTTTTTAACCCTGGAGACTAGTACAGTGCTTTGCATGTAGTAAACAAACAATTAGTAAGTGCTTGTTGAATGAATATATGAAGGAAAGAAATAGTATAACATAAGCTCCAGTTGCTTTTCCTCCTGGCTTTCTTCTTCTAGAAACTCTCCAGCTTATCAATGTCTTTTCTAAAATATGGTGTGGATCTGAAATCAGCATTATGGATTTGTTCTAACAAGGGTAGAGTTCACCTAACTAGGCCTAGATCTAAGCCTCTCTTAATGCAGTGTAGAATTAATTTATCTTTCTGAGTTGCCTTACTGTACTTTTGACTAATACCCTCTGGTCTTTTCCAAGTGAACTTCTAGCTAGAGATACCTTCTTCATCTCATTCTTGGAAAGTAGGTGGCATAGGAGATAGAGCACTGGGGATGGAGTCAAGAAGACCTGAGTTTGAATCCCATTTCAAAAACTTACTATCTGGATGACTGAAGACACGCTTCAATTTCATCAAATGTAAAATGAAAATAACACCTACCTCATGGAGTTGTTGTAAGGCTTAAATGTAATACAATTTGTAAAGTACTTAGCACAGTGCCTGAGACATACTACACCCTCAATAAATGCTTATTCCTTCTGCTTCTAGTAAATTTCATATTTTTTTTCTCAAATTCAATGGGAGGACTTGACATGTAACATTATTAAATATCATCATATTAAATTCAAACCAATGTTCTAGCCTGTCAAGAGTATTTTGAATCCTGACTGTCATACAGAGTGTCAGCTATCCCTCTGAGACTTGTATCATCTTCAAATTGATAAACATTATGTTTAATTTATTATAAGCATCATTAATAAAAAGAAATGTTAAACTGCACAGGCCTAACAGAGATCCCTAGTGTACACCAAAGGAAACCTTCTTCCAAGTTGGTATCAAGCTATTAATCACTATTTTTTGGGTCAGGCTATTCAAGTAGTTCCAAAATTCTAAATATACTTTGCTATTGTAATTCTTGTATTTCTAGTACAACTAAGAATTTGAATTCATCAAGGTCAACTAGGTACTCACTTATTATCTCCCTATTAATCTTGTGTTTGTTGTTGTTGTTTAGTCATTTCAATTGCGTCTGACTCTTCCTGACCCCATTTGGGGTTTCTTTGGCAAAGATCCTAGAGTGGTTTGCCATTTCCTTCTCCAGTTCATTTTACAGGTGAGGAAACTGAGGCAAACAGGGTTAAATGACTTGCCCAGGGTCACACAGCGATAGATCCCTCTTGGCTATTTAGTGGTCCTACTATATTCTACGTTAAAATAGAGTCGATTCCCAATACACACAATGAATACAACAGTGCTAATACAAATAACAATGGTAAATACGGTATTCAAACTGAGTTATGTGAAATTCTAATGAATATTGAATTCTAAAGAGGAGGTAAGAGAAAGAACCTCTCCCAGGTAAATGTAAGGTACTATGAGAATGAAACACTGCAATATAACATCAGAGCTGACTGATGAGCTGACTAGTTTTGCTGAACCAAATTTTGTCGATTTGTTGTTTTTCATTGTGTTATAAGGGATGGCTTTCTGGGAAGGTGAAAGATATATTGTGATATTCGAAATTGTAGCTGGTATCAAAACAAAAGTTGTCAATAAAAACTTATGTATATACATATAATCATTTTGTGCTGTTATTGAGGACTTGTGAAGTTCCAGTCACTCTTTTTTTTTCCCTAAAAGAAAATATTCATAGTATGTAAATTCCAGGTCCCCGTCTAGTCTATGATTCCTTGGTCTCTCTTAGTTCTTATTTCCTACCCATGTTTTTCAATCTATGCTTGCATTAATGTCACCAGGTATGCTGATATAATTTTCAATGTCTAGTCTAGGACTTGATAGAATATCTCTGCTCCTTCCTATTCTGCAACATATATTGGTGCAGAAACTGTAATTATTTTCTTAGTGCTCTTTATATACTAGTTATGAGCATTCCAATACAAAGTGACCAAATTGTCCCATGACATAATTGTTTTGTTTCTATTGCCTTTTGGGAGCATGATAAAACCAGCTCTTCTTTATTTTCTCTCCAAGGAGGATTTGAAGTCATTTTTCCAAGTAACTGCAACTTCTTTCTTTGTTCAGATTTTGTTTACATTGAGAAAGTGAAAATTGATAAAATTAAGTCCCTCCAGTAATACATCAACTTATTGATCATTGGCTAAGGATCTCAGAATGACAATACCAAGAATGAGGTTATAGTATGTAGATTGTCTGAAAATTGTGTGATTCTTAGTTTCCCTGAATCTCTTTCTGTTATTCCACTACTATCACTGCAGAAATTGGAGGAGGATGCACAGGAGGAGAAAAAAAATACATTTTCCTTTGTTTTATGGGTTGCCATGGCTAAAGAATCACCAAGTACTGCAGATGATCTCTGTATTTAATTAGCCTAACCCTTGGGACATAGACTCCTTCATTGCCAGGATAGTACTTAAAATCTTTCCATCATGGCAAAACCTATACAAATACACAAGAATAAATAAATACACCTCCAAAGTCTTTTTATAGAAATAGACCAAAATAAGGGGAGTGATAATAATTTTTCATGAGTGGGTTGTGGAAATGTGATAACAATGGCAATATTATTTAAATTATTTTATATATTGAGTTCTATGCCAATCAGACTCTCAATGACTCACTTTTAGAGAACAAAAAAAATCTGGAAGAATGAAAGGGCATGGTTCTTCAAAGGAAAAAAAAATAAGAAAGAGTAATAAGGAAGGGGACCTAGCAGTGCGAAATCTCAAACTATAGTAGAAAGCCATAATTGTCAAAACTATTGAATATAGGCTAAAAACATTTTAAAAATTGATTAATTGAAAATTCAGTTAATTGAAGATTACACAGCATCAGTCTGCAATATATAGATAGGACCATCTCTAGTCATCCTGATCTATATATTGCTACTGGACCCAGATGGATTAGGAGTAAAAAGTAAGGCTTTTGTTTCTTCTCATGTCATGGTCCTCTTTGAGAATGAAGGGCAAACAACAATATATGAGTAGTCAAAGCTGCCCCACTGGGGACCCAACTGGCTAACTGCAGTTGAACAACTCAGTTCCTTCCTTCCTTCCTGTTTTCTTTCCTGCTTCTCTTCTTTTCCCTCATTCCTCTCCCTCTATCCACATGGAGTACCATGTCCTTATCTGTGGGTACTCTGCACAAAGGAATGTAAATTTTGATAGCTGAAACCTAGTAAGATATCTTGGGGTTTATTGGCTAGATTTCTTTCTTAAAGACCATGACTTAAACCAATTTTAATTTGCTCTCATTGAATGGTCAGTAATAGGTCCCAGCCCAAGCACCACTTATTGGTCATTGTTTGGACCCTGATGACTCAGAGTGAATGTAAATATTAATTGATTCTATTTTAGCCAGAATCCCTAGGGGTCTTCCCCTCCCAGTTTGATTTTTTTGATTAGGTAAAAGGGGCCATTCCTTGACTCATTTCTTAAGTAGACTTAATCACTGAAGGGGTATTGCCTCAGTCAAGGTGAGAACTTGGAAAGACCTTAGCTTAAAAAGGTCAAGATCTCACACTATGTCCCAGAATCTCTAGTCATCCTGATTTATATCTTGTCACTGGACCTAGATGGCTCCTGAGGAGAAAGTG
>NW_020948333.1:0-23200 GCF_900497805.2 Vombatus ursinus | reverse complement strand
GTAGTAGTACTGGTGGTGATTATGGTGGTGGTAGTAGTAATAGTAGTAGTAGTAGTTGTGGCATTAATAGTCATAGTACTAGTGGTAGTAGTAATAATAGTAGTAGCAGTATGGGTGGTGGTTGTGGTAGTGATGGTAGTAGTCATAGTAGTGGTAGTATTAGTGGCATTAATAATCATAGTAGTCATTAATAATAATTAATACAAATTTATGGAGAGCAGAAGAATCCGGGATAGAGAACATTATGAAATGCAAAATGTATAACTTTGATTACATTAAATTACATCGCATTAAATACAAACAAAGTCAATTCAACAAAGATTAGAAAGAAAACAGAAAATTGGGAAAGAATTTTTACAACCAGTCTTCCTGATAAAAGGGCTCATTTCTAAAATATATAGAGAATTAAGTCAAATTTATAAGAATACAAGTCATTCCCTGATTAATAAATAGTCAAAGGATATGAACAAGCAGTTTTCAGATGAAGAAATTAAAGCCATCTATAGTCATATGAAAAAATGTTCTAACTCACTATTGATTAGAGAAATACAAATCAAAACAACTCTGAGGTACTACATCACACCTATCAGATTGGTCAACATGACAAAACAGGAAAATGATAAGTATTGGAGAAGATGTAGAAATATTGTAACACTAATGCATTGTTGGTGAAGTTGGGAAATGATCCAACCATTTTGGAGAGCAATTTGGAACTATGTGTAAAGGGCTGTAAAAATATGCATACCCTTTGACCCAGCAATAGCACTTCTAGGGCTGTATCCCAAAGAGATCATACAAATGGGAAAAGGACCCACATGTACAAAAATATTTATAGTGGCTCTTTTTGTGGTGGCAAGGAATTGGAAATTTAGAGGATGTCGATAAAGTGGGGAATGGCTGAACAAGTTGTGGTATATGAATATAATGGAATACTATTGTGCTAAAAGAAATGATGAACAGGCTGACTTCAGAAAAACCCAGAAAGACTGGTATGGTCTGAAGCTGAGTGAAATGAGCAGAACCAGGAGAATGTCATACACAATAACAGCTACATTGTGTGTAGCTAATATTGATAGACTTAACCCTTCTCAGCAATACAAGGATCTAAGACATCTCCAAAGCCCTCATGATGGAAAATTCTATCCACATCCAAAGAAAGAACTATGGAGTTTGAATGCAGATTGAAGCATATTATTTGCTATTTTTTTTTCTTCTGTTGTGTTTGGTTTCCTCTTTTTGGTGGTTCCTCCTACTGGTTCTAATCTTACTTGCAACATCACTAATGTGAAAATATGTTTAATAGGAATGTATATGTATAGCCTATATCAGATTGCACGCCGTCTTGAGGAGTGAGGTGGGAAGGAAGGGGGAGAAAAATTTAAAATTCAAAAGTTTATGGAAGTGATTGTTGATAATTCAAAATAAATTAATTTTAGAAGATAATAATTAATAGTCATTACTACCACTAGGTGGTAGTAATAATAGCAGTAGCAGTACTGGTGGTGGTTGTCATGATAGTGATGGTAGTAGCAGTAGTAGTTATAGCAAATGGGCAATAGTTGAAGTCATCTATCATGGTTCGCCTTAGTTTTCTCCAAGCTAAACATATCCAGTTCTTTCCATTCATCCTATGCTATTTCCTGAATACTCGCCATCCTTGTCACCTTCTCAAAGATGTGTTCCAGTTATATGTTGTCTTCTAAAATGTGAGGCCCAGAACTAGGAGAATACTGCAGAGGTGGTATAACTATGGCAAAAGCATAGTGGGAATGTTATTTCCCACGATCTGGGTGCTGTACTTTTTAATAATGACTTTAGTTCATATCCCTGACTAGACATTGAAGTTTGGTCTTTATTTCACACACTGGGGCTATATTTCCTCCCAGTCCCCTGAGTTTCCCCAGCAGTATTAGATACCTCTTCAGGAATCATTATAATTACATGTTTAAAAAGCTTTCAATTTACTATGGCAGGTTTGGAGTGTCTAAAGATGGCAAAGTGAAGGAGATAAATAGATTATTGATCAGACAGGCTTGTAATTCCTTAGTGAATTGTATTTAGTTCCTTCATTGAGATCAGGTCAATGACATAAATCTCCCAAGGAATTGATGTCATGGAGAGGCCCCAGCAGATGTTTCCATAGTCACTGACTGGCCTGGGAGCCTAACTCTCCTCTCCAGAAAGAAGGAGGGGTTGTATGTCTGGCATGAGGATACTACGTGGAGATAAGATCAGTTCTGAGATTTTCTAAAGGGTCTAGGAATCAGGCTATCACCACTCCCACCCAAACTCCATGACACAAAGAGATATCCTTTTAAGGAACAGAAAGAGGCCACTCTTTTCTGGATCGCATTTTTGGTTTATAAGCTCCTATGGAAAGGGTCAAGTCTATCACAGCCATTGGACTAGGAATTAGAAGACCTGGGTTTGAGTTCTGCTTAGCAGAGTAAATTTAGCAGGGTAAATTTGGAAAAGTTACTTTCCTAAATCTCACTTATCATATCTACAAAATGGAGATGACAATATATAAACTCGATTTCACAGGGTTGTTGTGAAAACCAAATAAGAAAATGTATGTGACAATTTATTGTGAATGCAATAGATGCATTTATTATCATTCTCTCCTATTATTAAGTCATGGAAGATTGGAAAGTGAAAAGGTGGCCATCTGGGGATTATAATTCCAGCTCTCCCACATGACACTGAAATGGTCAGAAGTCAAGTCTTAATATCTCTACATTGTTGAATCTATCACCTATGTCCCTGCCAAGGTCAGCATGTGTAATGAACCCTGGAGAATAAGAGGTACAAGGCACAGTACACTTAGCTCACAGTACACTAGACATCCACCCTATTCTCACAACTGACTGAGAGTCCAACCTGCATTATGTTCATGGTCTGCACTAAATATAATCAAAAGCCAGGGGTGGGGGTTGAAAAAGGAAGTGGGGCGGGGAGGAAGATAGTTTGAAAAAAGTTCTCTGAGGAAAGACAGCTGAGTGGAAAGAAGGTTGGCCTGGGAGACTTGTGCTGTGGTCCCATTTTTTCCATTTGCTTGTTATGTAACTTTGGACAGCTTATTTCTCAACTCTGGGCCTCAGTTTCTTTATGTTTCAAATGAGAGAATTGTTCTCCAAGTTGATTTGCATCTCTAAAATTCAAAGTCATGGCAGATTCTCCATCCATATCCCTACCTGCTTCCATTATTGAGAATTCTGTCTGATTCCTGTTATATCTCAGCTCACATATATATGTATCTATGCATGCATACATGTATGCTCACATATATATGTATATGTGCATGTGTTTATGTGTTGCATGTGTATGCACACACACATATATATACATATACACATGCACAATATATGTATATATAGCATATATACATAATTATTATATATGCACATACATACATACATACACGTATATATGTATGTGTGTACATAAGTCAAGCAGGACCCAATACTTAGAAACTATACATTTCCTTTCGACAATTGTGATTATGAATCTCCTTGAAGGAATTGATTCCTTCATTCACCTTTGTATTCCTAACACAGTGGGTGGTATAAAGCATGACTTAAATTCTTGTTGATTAATGTCCTTGACCACCACCTTTTTTTGCCCTCTAGGATTCTAAAATGCTAAGATTTCAAAAAGGGAGCAAGGCGAGGAACAAACTTAAATATTTCCCCAGCTTCAGTTTTACCAGTGGCATGGTACACAGAGCAGCTTGGGATATCCTTGGCTTTTCGATTACTCTAGCCCTGTTTCTCTAGTGCCTGTCCCATATCCTTAGTTGGTGGCAATTCAAGTACTTCCCTCCTTATTGCTAGGGACCCAGGGATAAATATCATCTATATTATACATTAGAGATCATCTTGTCTAATCTAATTTTATAAGTGAGTGCTCCAAGTCCCATAAAGAGGGGAAGTGAATTGCTTAAGGTCACACCAGTAAGTAGCAGAGCTGAGATTTGAACTCATTTCATCTTGATTCCACATCTAGTACTCTTTCCAGGGCACTATGATGCTTCTTACTTAAGTACACTAATCAAGAAATGAATGTTTCACCCTACAACATCCATTCAATAGTTGTTGAGCCTATGGGTTCAATTGTCCTTCCATATGCAAATACCTCCCAAGTCTACATATCAGTCTCCAGTCTCTCTCCTGAATTATTGTCTCATTTCACCAACTAACTCTCAGACATTTTGCCTTGATATTTGAAACTCAACATGTTCCAAACAGAATTCATCATCTGTTCCCACCACCCCAAATCTGCCATTATATCTTTTGTTGAATTCATCATCATCCTTCCAGTCCCCAAGACTTACAATCTCTTCCCTCACTTCATGTATCCAATCATCTGGCAAGTTGAGCTAATTCTACCTCTATTACAACTCTCACACTCATCCCTTTCTCCACACTCAAGTAGCCACCTCCCTAGTCCAGTTTTTTCAACATTTCACTGCAGAATGATTACAATATCTTCCCAGCTGGCCTCCCTGTCTCTAGTCTTACCATTCTCTAATTCATCTTCTGAATAGCTACCAAAGTGATATTTCTAAAGTTCAGGTCTGACTCCATCAACCCCCTGGCTCAGTCAACTCCAGTGGCTCCCTATTACTTTTAGGATCAAATATATAATACTTTCTTTGACAATAAAGCCCCTTCACAACCTAACTCTAACCTAACTTTAAAGACTAAGTATGCATTATATCCCCTTACATATTCTCTATTCCAACCAAACTGGACTTCTTGCTAGTTCTCACATATGACATTCCATCCCCCATTCTATCTGCCCTTTCAAACTTTGCTCCTTAGCCATCTGGCAAGTATTTCCTTCCTAATCCTTAGTTTTCTTCACAGCTTGATTCAAATATCACCCCCTCAATGGGGTTTTCCCTATTTTCCCCAGCTGCTAGTGCTTTCCTTCACATTGTATTAATTTTATATATTTTTTATGTATTTATAACTGTATATGCTTTCTCCTCTACTAGAATGTAAACTCTGGTAAAGCAGGAATGTTTTCATTTCTTTTTTTGTTTGTATTCTCAACATCTAGTATAGTGCCTGGTATATAGTATGTATTTAATGAACATTTATTGTTCAATCAAGTACACGCTATATGCTAAGCACAGGGTTAGGCATAAGATGGGCAAAGTTGAGATACAAATTGAATACATATCCCCTGACCCCAGTGAACCAGCAGTAAAGTAGAAGAAAATGACAGCAATTCAAGTATAAAAACAACACATTTGCATGGATTTTTATAGTATAAACCATTTTTTTTTTTTTGCATAAGCCAGCCTAGGCAGAAAAAGCTAGATTTTTTTCTGCCAGCCTAGGCAGAAAAAGCTAGATTTAAATGTTGCCTCTGACAAGGACCAACTGAAAGACCCTTGATGAGTCATTTAAACTGTCACAGCTCATGGTAACTTGCAAAGATTAGAAGTTGCAGAAACGTGAGCAACCTCTACTCATAGTTTCCTCATCTAGTACTTCCCTACATTAATGAAGTCACAAGCTTAGTCCTTGAAACTAAGTTAAGGTACACAGAATATTTCCCCATAGCACCTCTATGAGATCAGTGGTTCACATTTTTATAATGTTTTTATCCTATTTGATTATCACAACACTGCTTTGAGGAAGGTCGGGTTATTATTATTATTATTATTATTATTATCATTTTTATTATTATCTTACAGAAGGGAAAACTGAGAGTTAGAGAGTAGAAATGAGGTACCAAGCATCCTATCAATACAAAGTCACAGAGCAGAGATCAGATTCCAGGGCCTGTGGTTTCCAGTTTAGTTGCTCTTTTCACAATACTGTATAGACTGCAATTAAGGGAATTTAAGGTACAACGTTGGGGAGAGGTCAGAGGGGAAACTGACTTTTTTAGCATCTCCAATGCCAGCATCCTGGAGGAGGAAGCACTAGAGCTGTGCCTTGAGGGTCACAAAAAGAAAAAGAGAGAGAGAGAGAGAGAGAGAGAGAGAGAAAATGACCAAAAGCATTAAACCAATCTGAAAGGAGAGTGGAAATTTAGAGAGAGAGAAATGGGAATGATAGTGTTTGAACAGATGCACTGCAGCTAATTGTGTTCTAAAACCGTCTTTTTGGTAATCCCTCATCAGGAGACGCCCAATTTGTTTTACCATATTTATCCTCTCTTTATTTTGCATGCAGAATTTATAAATGTTTAATGACTTTGGTACAAGGCATGCCTCTGCAAGTTGAATAAAGCCACACAAAATAGCTGAGGTTGAACAGGAGGCAGAGAGAGCAAGAGGGCATCCATGAGTGAAGAAAGAGGGGGCATGTGAGGGAGGGGTGGGAATTAAGGGGAGCAATTTTCCTGGAAGTCAGGTTGTACAGCAAGGTTTCAAGGGGCTCAGGGCCACAGCTGCCCTCTTTATTCTGGGAAAAGTCCTATAAAGGCATGAGTAAAAAGGACGGAGGATTTGAGGAGGTGGGCAATGGAGAGTGGAGTCGGAAAGGGGAGAGAGATGTATCTAACCCGGGCTGGCATTTTAAGCATGCCTAGTTTGGCTAACATGGAGTCCACTGAGTCCCCTATCACTCTACCTCCTTAATTGACTGCGTGCATCTTTAAATGTGATGAGACCTAGGGGGTCATTCTTTTGTACCATCTTTTTGGTTGCTCTCTTTTCAGCGACCCCTATCTGTTGAGCCCAGTTTGGATGTCAGTTAAGGAGTGGGTAAATTCCTTCCACTATTTCCTTTCTTTTACCCCAGTTCAGAGAAATGGGTTTCATGGTGTTTGTTTCTATTCTGTGTAGTTTTTCCTCTTCAATTTCAAGTGCCCTCACAGGCCTGGGAGTTTGAACCATGGTGATCTTGGAGCCAGGTTTATAGGTGGGATGGTATAGCATGCCAGGCTGAAATAGAAGGCCTGAGAAGTCAGGATTTGTTGGACATGGGCCCCAGGTTTTTTGGATTTGGAACTGATACTGAGTGAGCTCTATGGGAACTGAGCCAAACTATGAACCTAATCTCCTTCCCTTTCCCAGGTTCTGAGTTGTTTTGAGGGAGGAGGGAGATTATGCCTCCCACTTGTTGAGGTGTGGGTGGGGAAGTAAATCTGTTATTTGTGATTATACATTTAGAAGTAAATATATTCCTTTGTAAAAGCTCCTCTGTTTTTTTCCCCTTTTTTTTTCTCAATTGATTTTAAACTTAAATAACAAGACTTAAATACACAATAAGAAAAAAAAAAAGAAACATATAAACTTAAATACAAAATTAGAAAATAAAAGGAAAAAAAAAACATTGCCATGTGCACAGCAGAACATAAGAGAGAATTCAAAATATACAACAATAAATTTCCATTTCAAGAAAGCCTATACGATAAACACTACACATCATGTTCAGAGATGTCCATCTTTTCTTCCTCTGTGTTTTATGTAGAAAGGAAAGGAGAGAAGGAAGTTGGAAATAGGAAAAAGTGGAAAAGAAGAGAGAGAAAAGGAAGGGAATGAATAAGAAGAGAATCAGACAGAAGAGGAATATGACAAGTGAAAGGAGAGAAATAGAAAAGGGAGGAAAAAATACAGGGAGGAAGAAAGCAGGAAAGAAGAGAGAGTGAGAAAGATGAAGTACACAATAGGAGGGATAAGAGAGGAGAGGGGAAAGAAAGGGAGATAGAGAAAGAGGAAAAAGGAAGAGAAACAGAGAAAATAGAAAAATAAAAAAGTGGAGAAAAAGAAGAATGATGAAGGAGGTGAGAACAACTTGAAGTTCTAATAAGTGGAGAGAGTGAATAGGGTATGCTTGGTAAGAAAGCAGTTTTTTTCATTTTTTTCAGGGGTGGTTGGAGTTTCCTTACCACAAGAGCAGCAGCAGGCCTTCTCTGCTGGTCATCTCCCCAAAATAGCACCTTGGAGGCCATCTGGAGCAAGAATCCTTTAGTGACAGATGACAGGCCTTCTTTGAAATGTATTCAGAGGTTTGCATGAAGATCTCTGGATATAAATAAATGAGCTATTCCCTTTCCCCAGAGTTAGGAAATGACCCTAGAACCCAGGTTGGCACAATTGTCTTTGAATGGGCTGCTATGTCTCAGTACTGAGATAACCACACAGTCCTGCAACTTGGAAATAAGCTGTGTTTACCTTGGAAATGCCCTATTTAGGATCCAATAGAATGCAAATGACTTGGCAATGTTCAGCCCACACCCAATATGGAAGTATACCATTTTCCTCCCCATTTTGCATCCATTGTGAACTTTTTGCTTTTCTTCCTTCTTCCACCTATCTACTAATCTAATTTTTCTATAGATAGATAGATAGACAGGCAGGCAGATAGACAGACAGACAGATAGATAGATAGATAGATAGATAGATAGATAGATAGATAGATAAATAGATAGACAGATAAAACAAAATTTTTCACTTCCCAATCAGTACCAAATAAAGACAATTAAAAGAATAACCTGTAGTTGGGGGCTGACTTTTGTTGACTCCCTCAGCTAGGTTAGGTGTTTTTTAACCCTAGGTATAGATCAAAAACCTGTGCAGGGGAGAGGCTTTCTAGTCATTGCAACATAGGAGAGGAGAGCAAAGAGACTCCCATTCTACCATCCTAAAATTGAAACCTAAGAGATAGCAGAGATCAGGCTGGCAATGGAATTTGTACACAGAGATGTACAGTCAGGTAGGTTGGAGTACTGGGCTTGGAGCCAGGAAAACTTGAGTTTAAATCCTACCTCAGATATTAGCTGTATAAATCTGAACAAATAACTTAGCTTTTTGTTGTCTCAGTTTCCTCATCTGTAAAATGATGATTTTGGACGCAATAGTTTCTCAGGTCCCTTTCAGTTCTAAGTCGATGATCCTATGTGATATACTTCAGTAGAAAGAGCAGAGAAGCTCAGCAGAAAGCAGGATGATTTCACCAAAAGGCATCTTTATAGCTCTGCAGTGTTGGTGCTGGAGGTGTGAGTTGCTCTAGCTGCAAGTGGGCTCTGGCCACATGGATTTCTGACAGATAAGCACCCTACGTGGTCTCTAGCCAGCAAATTGCTTGTGTGTATCTCTCCGTGCATATTCCCTGGTCATATATATTTCTAATGTGTGTGTGTTTTCTAAGCATGAAAAGTACATCACATGCTCATGTGTCTTCTTTCTCTGTAGGCTCTATCCTACCGGTGGTATGGTAACCTATAGAAAAATAAATATTAAATGTGTGCATGGAGGGGGAGAGAGAGGGAGCAGTTCTTAATACTTTATTCTCTATGCTGTTGGATTAAACGCCTTTTTTTTAAAATTAATGTGTTCTCTAGCTAGCTAATGACAATAAATATATTGCTGGACTCTATGTTTTTGATTGGATTCTGCCTTGAACCTCGGATAGATTTTCAGATGGCCTACATCTGAGTGTCACATATATATGATCTACACAGTATCTATTGTACATCTTTATATTAATCATAGAAACATTTATATTTAAGATGAAACAGAATTTAGAAAGGGATATCAGAAACATGAAAGATAATATAGCATATTTAGAAAACAATTTACCACATAGAAGATTAGACTTAAATAGGTCTCAGAGATCATTTAATTCAACCTTATTTCACAGAGGATGAAACTGAGTTCCAGAGAAGGGGGGAGGGGACAAAACCAAAACAAAACAAAACAAAATAACAAAAAAAAAAGATTTGCCCAGCTAGTCCAAGTTAGAGTGAAGCCTGGAACTTAGTTCTCTGGACTCTCAGTCCAATGTTCTTTACATTCACCCTACAGCCTCTTCACCAAATTGTCAGGCATAGGAGCTACTATTTGAGTTCCTTTGCTTGCCACAAAGACAAGGGATAGAAGGAAAGGAGATTTGTTGAAAGTGTGAAGACTTACTTCAATGGAAACACGTTCTTCTCTGGGGCCAACTTCCCCTGTGCTCCCCTTTAGGAGAAGCAACAAGGGGAAGCAATGACACAGGGGAGCCACAGATCTGATTGAGATAGCATCTGACAACCACAAAAAAGCACAAGTCCAGAAGCAATTACTGTAGAAAAATCCAAAATTTTCTTTTCTTTTTTTTTTTTCTCTGCTGCCTGCCTCCTGACAGCACAGTACTCCAAAGACCCAGCAAGGCACAGACAGAGCTCTCTCAGTAGCTCTGAGGTTCTTTGAAAAACATTGCATTGTTACAAAAGTAGAGAACAGTAATACAAAATGAGAGAAAATTGTCAGTAAATCTATTCATACACACACGCACATCACAGTATATTTTCAGTGAGGATTGAAAATTGAAGGAAGAAAAACTGTGACAAAAATAGATTGAAAGACATGGGAGTTTTTAGCATTAGTAAAGGGACAACCTAGAAATTTCATTTACAAACTTAAAGCAGGTTGGGCAATATTGTTATGTATTTTAGACTCAGTTCTTAATTACTAGAACTCTAACTGTTTTATAGGATCATTGGATCAGAACTATAAAAGGAACTTCAAGGTGATTACATCCAGCATCCTCCCTCTAAATAGAGGAATTCCAAAGTAATAAAAAATCTATTAAACTTGGCACATTCACTAGGGGGTGGTAAAGAGCAGCATTTTCCAAAAATTTAACTTCCTCTTGTAATGATAATTATTCATATATGTACCTCCATATGTATATGTGCATGTATAGTGGTCTACATCTTAATAACCCAACTTCATATTGCAAGTTAATGTTTAGAAAGCACTTTCATTGCAACCATTCTCGGAGATAGGTATTAAAAGTTTTCTTGTGACTGTTTCTTTAATAAGTGAGGAAATGGAGAAGACACTCCTCATTTCATTTTTGAGGAGGAGGGAGGTCCACAGATGTTACCTATTGCACGTGTTTCACTTTTTCAATGTATTGATCAGTTATGCTGATTTTCCCTCTCCTTTTCCTTTCCAAAAAATACTATTTTTCACATAGGATGGCTCTCTGGTAGGAGGAGGAATAATGGATCTTATAGTGACATAAGAAGCAGAAAAATATTAAAAGAAATGATTTTAAAAAATTAATGGGAAAATGGTGATCCAGGCACTTTAAGTGATCTTTCCAAGGTCACAAAAATATGCAGCAGATTACTAATTCAGACCCCCAGATTCTCTGATTTTAAATGCAGTTTAAATGAAGTTAATATTTTAGCTGCCTCTCTTTACAAATCACTTTCCTCACAAGAACTCTGTGAAATAAATTTTGCATGTATGATTATCCCCAGTTGACAGATAAGAAAACTAAGGCAGCTCAGACAGGTCCAGTGACTGATTTAATTTTGCATAGTTTGGAAAAGGCAGAGTGAAGACTCCAAATTGAGTCAAACTTACCTATCAGGTACCACATTCCCCCCGAGCTCTGATAGATTAAGGAATGGAAGAAGGAAGAAAAAGACAGACTTGGCTATCAAGATGGTGTCAGAGAGTAGAAAATGGAGTGCTTAGAGTGTCTTTGTGGGCACCATGTATATGCTTGGAGGGGCAGGGGGAGGAACCGTTCTGCAGTTCCATCAAAAACAGTAAGGGGCAGTCGACTTGTGTCCGCTCAGGTATTAAGGAAGAATTTCTTTGTATCTTCAGGAGTGATAGACAGCCTTCAGAGCTGCATCTGTTCAGTGGGTTGCTCTACAGTCAGCCAACCAAATATGTCATAACAGCTGGTGGGGGGTTTGCAAAGAACTGAGTGAATAGCTGACATTTGGCATGACAGGGCCCCAGAAGAGCCTAAAACCGTAAGAGAGCGTGTCTATTAGTTGTTTCCACTATCCAGCCAGGAAACTACCCCTTCCCTCCCTTTCATTCCCTTCTTCTCCAGGTAGCATTTCCAAATGTTCTCAGTTTACTTCACATTGTTTGCACATTGTTTGGATTAAACAGTGCCTAAGGTCTTTGTGAAATGAGGAAGAAGAGAACAATGAGAATAACGGCTTTATGTTCATGTAGAGTTTTATCTAAGTTTCAAAATATTTTTACATTTATGTATAAGATAGTAGAGAACTATACTGTATAAAGAGTTAAAGGAGTTCAAAAAGAGTAGGTTTGGTTCAAACCCCATCTCTAACACATAATGGCAGTGTGACCCTGGTCAGTCCATAATCTTTCTCCTTGAGGTCAGGAGATTTTTTTTTTTGTAGTTGCTGAGTAGTGTGGTGGAAAAAAATAGAGACTCAAGAATCAAGAGACCAGGCATCTATGCATAATCACACATTTAAATTGTACTTTAAGTTTTGCAAAGTGTCATCTTCATAATGGCCATGTAAGGAAGAGATTTTAAGAATTGTTATTCCCATTTTGCAGATGAGGAAACCAAAGTCCAAAGAGATAAAGGGATTTGCCTTTATCACACAACTAATACGTGTCTTATAGAGTATAGGAATCTAGGTTTGTCCTGAATCCCTGAATACTATGCTTTCCACTCTACCACACTAACCCTCTGATGTAGTCTTTGATCTGTTGCTGATAAAAGAAATCAGGTATGTGTTGTTTTCCTGGAAACAGTATAAGCTCCTTGAGGGCAAGTACTTTAAAAATATGGTGACTAGTACGTTTTAGGTGTTTGATATATGTTTAATGATTGTCAAACTTTTTGACCATGGACAAATCGGTCAGCCTCTCTGCACCTCAATATCTTCCTATGTAAAATGAGGAAGTTTCACATAATGGTCTCTATGACCCATTTCAGCTCTAATACGGTTCAGCATGAATTATAGATGTTTTAAGAACAAATATGCAATAGAGAACACAAATATTATATAGGTATAGATATTCCCATACTCCTTCAAGTTATAATAATCTATTCTGCTCTATTCTATTCTTCTCCATTCCCTGTTCATCTGATTCTGTTTCTATTTTTTTTTTTTGTATTGCCTATAGCACATATGGCAGAAGCACAGAGTCTCACAGATAGAAGAGACCTCAGGGGCTGTTTAATCCAAACAATGCCCAAATACGCATCCCCTCAATGAGATTCAGTATTTGCTGAAGACCTGTAGTGGAGGAAAGGGAGAAATCACTACTTCTTGAGAAAGCCACTTTTGAATAATTCTAATTTGTAGGAAGTTTGCTGTTTGCTGTTGTTGCTCTTGCTGTTGTCCCGTTTCCCTGAAATGAAGCCCGAGTTTGTTTTTTTGCAATTCCTACTCTGCTCTCTCTAGCCAGGTACAGCAAATCATGTGATCACCTTTCACAAACAAGCATCAAAGACAACCATGATGCCACCCCTGAGTCTTCTTCTCTAGGCTAAACATCACTCGGTCTTTAAAAGGATCTTTGTAACACTAATCTATCATTTATCAGCTATGCCCTCCCACTATCTGCCTTTTCCACCCTAATTCATTTGTTGCTGAGCAGCACTGATGAGAGTCACACAATTGTACCAACTGGGCCCACTACAAATTTAGGTGATTTAATCTCAGCCAGACACTCATTGATGCACAGCAATTCCCTTATTCTTCCATACTTGATTCTCCATTGCACTCTTAAAAATAATTATTCAAAACCTCTCTTCTCAAAACTCTTACACTGAACCTCCTTCTTAGCATAGGACTGTGGTTCATACACTATTGATAAAAGAGTGTCCACTCATCCTGAGCTCCCTATTTTATAGCAAATACTCCTTATTTCAATAATAAATACTCCCTATTTTATATTTCAAAACCTTTTAGAATCATCATCCACATTTTCTTCCTATGCTCCAGTCTCTGATAAAGAGACTCTATATAAAAGCCAGTCTTTTTAAAAAAATTTTCCTTTTCACTCCATGCCCTCTCTGCATCCAACTCCTTAGTCTAATCTTCAGTGCCTCTTTTCTACTAGTTCCTTTTACACTGCCTGAAAACATGCCTTAGTCTCCCTTGTCAAAAAAAGAAAGAAAGAAAGAAAGAAAGAAAGAAAGAAAGAAAGAAAGAGAGAAAGAAAGAAAGAAAAAACAACCTTTTGTTTGACCGTACCATCCTCTCAGGTGATAGCCTATGTATCTCAGCTTTTCCATAACCAAATTCTTTGAAAAAGCCATATAAGGCCACTGAATCACAGAACTTCAAAGTTCATAGGCACTTCAACGGTCATCTAGTCCAACCTCTAAGTAAAAAAGAATCTCCATTATATAGAGCTGACAAGTAGATATTCAGCCTCTACCTGAAGACTGCAAAGAAGGAGGAATACATCACACCTAAGAAATTGATGCCATTTTTGAACCGCTCTAATTGTTAGGAAGTTTTCTTGATACTGAGTCTAAATTTGGCTCTTTGCAACTTCTGCCCATTGCTCCTGTTTCTGCTCTTTGGAGTCAAGCAGAGCAATTCTAGACCCTCCTCAATAAGATGGCCTCAAAATATTTGAAGACAGTTACCTACCATCTTGCTCTACTCACACCTCCCTGTGTAGCCCAACAACAACAATAAAATCCCCACTATGGCAATGTCCGAAAACATGTCTCAGTTTATTTTTTATTGAATAGATTTGAAAAATCTGTCAGAGTTATTTTTGTTTGTTTGTTTTATAATGTTGCCATTATATAAACTGTTCTTCTGATTCCTCTCAATTTACTCTGCTTCATTTCATAGAAGTCTTCCCAGTTTCCTCTAAAACTGTTCATTTAATCATTTCTTATGGAACAATAACATTCCATCACATTCATATACCATAATTTGTCTAGCCATTTCCCAATAGGAGGATACTCCCTTAGCTTCCAATTTGAGGATGCTATGAAAAGAGCTGCTCTCAATATTTTGATACATGTAAGTCCTTTTCCTCTCTCTTTGATCTTTTTAGGGGTATAGGCATATTACATATGTATACAGGCATATACATATTGAGGCTAGGCCAAGGAGTTTATGCATGGTTTAGTAAACTTGGGGGCAAAGTTCTAAATTATTTCCTGTAGTGGTTGGATCAACTCATAGCTCCATCAATAGTAAATCAAATATGCCTGTTTTCTTATAGCTCTTGCATCTTTTGTCAAGTTTGCCAATCTGAAGAGTGTGGGGTGGAACCTTAGCATTGCTCTAATTGGAACATTTGTTCATATTGTTGTTGATAACTTGGATTTCTCCCTTTGAAAACTGTATTTTCATATCTTTTGGTGATTAATCTAATGGGAAAGGCTCTTACTGTTACAAATTTGAGTCATTTCATTAAATATCTTGAGTATGAGCCATTTATCAAAGAAAATTGCTGCAAAGATTTTTCTCCATTAACTGTTCCATTTAATTTTAAGTTTATTAAGTTTGTGTGTGTGTGTGTGTGTGTGTGTGTATAAACACCTTTCAATTTCATATAATCAACATCATTGATTTTATCTTCTGTGATCTTCTTCTTAAGGTATGTGCTCTTCTCAAAACCATAGATCTAAAAGGTAATTTCTTGATCTTCTAATTAGCTTATGATTTCTCCTTTCACATCTAAATTGTGTGTCTATTTGGAGTTTATTTTGGTATAAGGGATAAGATTTTGGTCTATAGTTAATTCCTTCCAAATTGTTTTCCATTTTTTTCTAGTACATTTTGCCAAATGGTCAGCTCTGGTAACCAGGGTCTTTGTGTTTATCAAATGCTATGCTACTATATTAATTTATTTCCATATATTGTGTTAAGTTATAGCAAATAACTTTTAATAATTACAGCTTTGTAGTATAGTTTGAGATCTGGTATTTATATGTCTGTGTCCTTCCCACTTTTTTAAAATTTTTACTATAGTAATTCTTGATCTTTTGTTCTTCCATAGGATTTCTGTCATCATTTTATCTGATCCTCTAGATCTTTCAAATATCCACTGATACTGGCTCCATAATTACATCTGCCAGTAATTTCAGGATTTAGTTCTTCTTGACCAATCATCTTGATTTCATCTAGCTTTTAGGCAACTAGATGCTCAGTGTTTCCTTACTTATTTTGGGTACCAACATCCTGTAAGTCTTTTGTATTCACTGTCATTTCTTGTGTAAAAGAGGCATATACATATATAACGAGAGAGATAACACATATACAGGCAGCTAAGTGGTGCAATGGATAGAGTACTAGACCTGGAGTCAGGAAGACTCATCTTCATGAGTTTAAATCTGACCTCAGACACTTACTAGGTATATGACCTTGGGCAAGTCACTTAACCCTGTTTGCTTCAGTTCCTCATTTGTAAAATAAGCTGGAGAAGTAAATGACAAACCACCCTAGTATATCTGCTAAGAAAACCCCAAATGGGGTAATTGAGAGTTAGATATGACTTAAAAACAACACACATGTACAGAAATGCTGTATATATGCATTACACACATATATGTATGTTGTATAACACAGAAACATATAAAAATAAAATGTGTGTACATATATATGTGTATTTATGTATCTATAGATAGATAGATAGATAGACAGTCAGATAGATAGATAGAAAGAAAAATAGATATTCATCATCTATTACCTGGCCTCACTTTTATCATGTGTGTATACATATATACATATATACATTCATGCATATATAATATATGTGTGTTTGTCTAGATTTAAATATATAAACTTAAATTTAAATATGTATACACACTTTATATACATACATACACACACATACACATATTAATTTAAGCAGGCTGGTGACCTTTCCATACATCTACACTAGTCTCTTCAGAAAATTCCATTTTTACTCTTCATTGAAATTCTTTTTCCTTTATGTTTTAAGAAATATTTTCTTGACCATCTCTCATCTTTCATGGGTTGATTTCCCCTGAAGCAGTGTACTCTGTGGTTTTCTACCTATATTTCCTCTGATTTCCTTGAAATCTGCTTTCCTGTAATCTGGCATAGATTTCAGACTATTTCCAGATTTTCTATACTTAACCATCACAATTTTCACAATAAAGATTTTGATTCTCCCTAAAGTTCCCATCATTTAAAATCTTCAAAGCCCATTTCTCCTTGTTAGAACTTGATGAAGAATAAAATTTAACTCTTCTTTGTTCCTTTACCTTTTGAAGGATTAAATTGTTACTAAGGCAAATCAAGAAGTACTTAGCTGCTTAACTTTTGGCCAAGGAAAGCTCCATCAGATTTCTTTATAATTGAAGTCCTCCCTTACTATTACACTATGTGGAAGGCTTACTATGTATTTTCCAAAACTCCTCATCTATTTATTTTTTCTGTCTAGGTAGTAAGTTATATATTCCAATGTCAAAATAACTTCTGTTTCTTCTTGTTTTGACTAACCCTCACCCAGATGTGCTCCATTATGTTCCGTATACTGGTTCTTGGATTATCTGTGTAATATACAATGTTACACTCCCAGCCCTAGGCTTCTACCTTTTTTGATCCTTTTCAATAAAATATACACACTCAGAACTATAATTGAGTGATGAGTTTCATTACACAAAGTCTCAAATATACCTATAAGGTCAATTGCCTCCATTTCATTTCTTTTAACTATCCTCTGCACACTTTGATCTGCCTTCTGACCTCATCATTCAATTGATACTACTCTGTTTCTATCTCCATCTCTATCTCTCATTGTCTCTTTCCTGTCTTTGTGTCTTTCTGCTTCTGTCTCTGTCTTCTCTCTCTGTCTTTTACTATCTCTATTTCTGTCTCTCCCCTTTCTATATTTCTCTCTCTGATTATCTTCTCTAGTCTCTGTTTCTCTTTCTCTCTCTTTGTCTCTCTCTGTCTCAGTCTTTCTCTGTCTGTCTCTTTCCATTTCTTTCTCTGTCTCTCAATCTCTGTCTCTGTCTCTCTATGTGTCTCTGTCTCTCCCTAACTGCTGTCTCTGTCTCTGCTTCCCCTTCTCTCTTTCTCTGTCTCTCTCTATCTCTGCTTCATTCTTTCTGTCTCTCTCAGTTTCTCTTTCTGTGTCCCTCCCTTACCTTCTCCCTCTCTCCCCACCTTCAAGTTACGAATTATCTCTTAATGGACAAATCTAATGCCTTTGAGTCCTTATCTTTCCTCACCCCTCAAAAGTATTTGGTACTTTTGACAACTTTCTGTTCTTAGATGCTCTGGTCTCCTGGGTTTTTGAGACTCTATTCTCTTTTATTTGTCCTATTTGTCTTACTGCACCCTTTCACCCTCCTTTTCAGGATTAACATCTATGACCCACCATCTAATTGTGGTTGCACCTCAAAGTTCTATCCTGGGTCTCCTTTTTCCTTCCCATGCCCTCTCTCATAGTGAGCTCATCAACTCCTATGTGTTAGATTATCATTTTCATCTAGATTACTCCCAGATCCAGATCCAACATTAATCTCTGCAGTCCCACATCACCAATTGCCTATTGGCCATTTCCAAATGAATATATCATAGACATCTTGAAATCAAACTGTTCAAAACAGAGCTCATTAAATCCCCAACCCCCAGGAAACCCACCTCTTTTCTTAACTTTAATACAATTCAATTAACCAAGTATTTACCAAGCACATGCTATTTTACATGGTGCTATGCCAGGTACTAGTGATAAAAACTTTCCCCCACCCCTACAAAAAAGAAAATCTGTCCTTAAGAGATTTGTAGTCTTCTGGAAGAAGATATCATGTACATAGATAAAAGAGAACCCTTTGGTAGAGTGGAAAGGGTACTGGATTTGGAGTCACACGATCTTTGTTCAAATTTGGGCCATCCCATTTTCTGCCTGGGTGACCCTGAGAAAGTTACTTCACGTCACTGAAGCTCAATTTCCTCTTGTATAAGAAAGGAGGAATTCGACTAGATGACTTCTAAGGGAACTTCTTCATATAAGACTATGATCCTATAAGTAAATATAAATTATCTATAAAATAAATACAGTTCTATCAACATTACCACCACCATTCTAATCAATCAGATTTGTAACCTTAGGGTGATCCTCAACTATTCCCTTTCTCTCACTGCCTCTCATATTCAATAAGTTACCAAAACTTGTGGATTTTCCCTCTAAAACCTTGCTTTCCTCCACACCTTCCTCTCCACTCATTCAGCCATCATACCAGTTCTTGCAGTGGACAACATTTATATGAACTATTGCAATAGTTTGCTAATGGATCTCCCTGCCTCCAATATCTCTCCATTACAATATATCATATACACAGATACCAAACTATTATTCCCAAAACATAGATATTCCCATGGCACTCCCCTGATCAGGAAAGCTTAGTGGCTTCCTATTGACTCTAGGTAAAATATATATATTTTCTCAATCTGACATTTAAAATCCTTACATATGGTCTCCAACTCATTTTTTTAAGATGATTTCATATTCACACACAACATTTAACTCAAATTGGCATATTTGTGATTGGTTCTCTGAACATGACTTTGCATCTCCCATCTTGGTGCTTTTGCACAGATTACCCCTTATTCCTGGAGTGTACTGCCTTTTTAGCTTAACTTTTTATAATCTCTAGCTTCCTACAAGGCTCAGCTCAAGTGCCACATTACAGACAAGGCTTTTATTAATCCCTTTCTTTCCAGTTGTTAGCACCCCTCCTCTTCTGTAATTGCTTTGTCTTTATTGTGCGTATATTATTAATTTACCTATTAGTGGGTATTTTCTTTTTCCCCACTAAAATATTAACTGTTGGAGTTCAGATACTATTTCCTTTTTGTGTTTTTTAACCCTGGAGACTAGTACAGTGCTTTGCATGTAGTAAACAAACAATTAGTAAGTGCTTGTTGAATGAATATATGAAGGAAAGAAATAGTATAACATAAGCTCCAGTTGCTTTTCCTCCTGGCTTTCTTCTTCTAGAAACTCTCCAGCTTATCAATGTCTTTTCTAAAATATGGTGTGGATCTGAAATCAGCATTATGGATTTGTTCTAACAAGGGTAGAGTTCACCTAACTAGGCCTAGATCTAAGCCTCTCTTAATGCAGTGTAGAATTAATTTATCTTTCTGAGTTGCCTTACTGTACTTTTGACTAATACCCTCTGGTCTTTTCCAAGTGAACTTCTAGCTAGAGATACCTTCTTCATCTCATTCTTGGAAAGTAGGTGGCATAGGAGATAGAGCACTGGGGATGGAGTCAAGAAGACCTGAGTTTGAATCCCATTTCAAAAACTTACTATCTGGATGACTGAAGACACGCTTCAATTTCATCAAATGTAAAATGAAAATAACACCTACCTCATGGAGTTGTTGTAAGGCTTAAATGTAATACAATTTGTAAAGTACTTAGCACAGTGCCTGAGACATACTACACCCTCAATAAATGCTTATTCCTTCTGCTTCTAGTAAATTTCATATTTTTTTTCTCAAATTCAATGGGAGGACTTGACATGTAACATTATTAAATATCATCATATTAAATTCAAACCAATGTTCTAGCCTGTCAAGAGTATTTTGAATCCTGACTGTCATACAGAGTGTCAGCTATCCCTCTGAGACTTGTATCATCTTCAAATTGATAAACATTATGTTTAATTTATTATAAGCATCATTAATAAAAAGAAATGTTAAACTGCACAGGCCTAACAGAGATCCCTAGTGTACACCAAAGGAAACCTTCTTCCAAGTTGGTATCAAGCTATTAATCACTATTTTTTGGGTCAGGCTATTCAAGTAGTTCCAAAATTCTAAATATACTTTGCTATTGTAATTCTTGTATTTCTAGTACAACTAAGAATTTGAATTCATCAAGGTCAACTAGGTACTCACTTATTATCTCCCTATTAATCTTGTGTTTGTTGTTGTTGTTTAGTCATTTCAATTGCGTCTGACTCTTCCTGACCCCATTTGGGGTTTCTTTGGCAAAGATCCTAGAGTGGTTTGCCATTTCCTTCTCCAGTTCATTTTACAGGTGAGGAAACTGAGGCAAACAGGGTTAAATGACTTGCCCAGGGTCACACAGCGATAGATCCCTCTTGGCTATTTAGTGGTCCTACTATATTCTACGTTAAAATAGAGTCGATTCCCAATACACACAATGAATACAACAGTGCTAATACAAATAACAATGGTAAATACGGTATTCAAACTGAGTTATGTGAAATTCTAATGAATATTGAATTCTAAAGAGGAGGTAAGAGAAAGAACCTCTCCCAGGTAAATGTAAGGTACTATGAGAATGAAACACTGCAATATAACATCAGAGCTGACTGATGAGCTGACTAGTTTTGCTGAACCAAATTTTGTCGATTTGTTGTTTTTCATTGTGTTATAAGGGATGGCTTTCTGGGAAGGTGAAAGATATATTGTGATATTCGAAATTGTAGCTGGTATCAAAACAAAAGTTGTCAATAAAAACTTATGTATATACATATAATCATTTTGTGCTGTTATTGAGGACTTGTGAAGTTCCAGTCACTCTTTTTTTTTCCCTAAAAGAAAATATTCATAGTATGTAAATTCCAGGTCCCCGTCTAGTCTATGATTCCTTGGTCTCTCTTAGTTCTTATTTCCTACCCATGTTTTTCAATCTATGCTTGCATTAATGTCACCAGGTATGCTGATATAATTTTCAATGTCTAGTCTAGGACTTGATAGAATATCTCTGCTCCTTCCTATTCTGCAACATATATTGGTGCAGAAACTGTAATTATTTTCTTAGTGCTCTTTATATACTAGTTATGAGCATTCCAATACAAAGTGACCAAATTGTCCCATGACATAATTGTTTTGTTTCTATTGCCTTTTGGGAGCATGATAAAACCAGCTCTTCTTTATTTTCTCTCCAAGGAGGATTTGAAGTCATTTTTCCAAGTAACTGCAACTTCTTTCTTTGTTCAGATTTTGTTTACATTGAGAAAGTGAAAATTGATAAAATTAAGTCCCTCCAGTAATACATCAACTTATTGATCATTGGCTAAGGATCTCAGAATGACAATACCAAGAATGAGGTTATAGTATGTAGATTGTCTGAAAATTGTGTGATTCTTAGTTTCCCTGAATCTCTTTCTGTTATTCCACTACTATCACTGCAGAAATTGGAGGAGGATGCACAGGAGGAGAAAAAAAATACATTTTCCTTTGTTTTATGGGTTGCCATGGCTAAAGAATCACCAAGTACTGCAGATGATCTCTGTATTTAATTAGCCTAACCCTTGGGACATAGACTCCTTCATTGCCAGGATAGTACTTAAAATCTTTCCATCATGGCAAAACCTATACAAATACACAAGAATAAATAAATACACCTCCAAAGTCTTTTTATAGAAATAGACCAAAATAAGGGGAGTGATAATAATTTTTCATGAGTGGGTTGTGGAAATGTGATAACAATGGCAATATTATTTAAATTATTTTATATATTGAGTTCTATGCCAATCAGACTCTCAATGACTCACTTTTAGAGAACAAAAAAAATCTGGAAGAATGAAAGGGCATGGTTCTTCAAAGGAAAAAAAAATAAGAAAGAGTAATAAGGAAGGGGACCTAGCAGTGCGAAATCTCAAACTATAGTAGAAAGCCATAATTGTCAAAACTATTGAATATAGGCTAAAAACATTTTAAAAATTGATTAATTGAAAATTCAGTTAATTGAAGATTACACAGCATCAGTCTGCAATATATAGATAGGACCATCTCTAGTCATCCTGATCTATATATTGCTACTGGACCCAGATGGATTAGGAGTAAAAAGTAAGGCTTTTGTTTCTTCTCATGTCATGGTCCTCTTTGAGAATGAAGGGCAAACAACAATATATGAGTAGTCAAAGCTGCCCCACTGGGGACCCAACTGGCTAACTGCAGTTGAACAACTCAGTTCCTTCCTTCCTTCCTGTTTTCTTTCCTGCTTCTCTTCTTTTCCCTCATTCCTCTCCCTCTATCCACATGGAGTACCATGTCCTTATCTGTGGGTACTCTGCACAAAGGAATGTAAATTTTGATAGCTGAAACCTAGTAAGATATCTTGGGGTTTATTGGCTAGATTTCTTTCTTAAAGACCATGACTTAAACCAATTTTAATTTGCTCTCATTGAATGGTCAGTAATAGGTCCCAGCCCAAGCACCACTTATTGGTCATTGTTTGGACCCTGATGACTCAGAGTGAATGTAAATATTAATTGATTCTATTTTAGCCAGAATCCCTAGGGGTCTTCCCCTCCCAGTTTGATTTTTTTGATTAGGTAAAAGGGGCCATTCCTTGACTCATTTCTTAAGTAGACTTAATCACTGAAGGGGTATTGCCTCAGTCAAGGTGAGAACTTGGAAAGACCTTAGCTTAAAAAGGTCAAGATCTCACACTATGTCCCAGAATCTCTAGTCATCCCGATTTATATCTTGTCACTGGACCTAGATGGCTCCTGAGGAGAAAGTG
>NW_020948332.1:0-7208 GCF_900497805.2 Vombatus ursinus | reverse complement strand
GGAAGGAAGGAAGGAAGGAAGGAAGGAAGGAAGGAAGGAAGGAAGGAGAAGGGTAACGGTACCTCTCGGTTTCGGCTGGCAGCATTTCTTCAGGACAAAGCTAATGTTGTCTGTTTTCAGGATCTGCTTTTTGAGATGGTCCATCAGGCCTCGGAGAGAGGGGAACACTCGATCAGAGCCGTGCAGGGAGTATTTGCCCTTCTTCACTTCAATCTGGAAATTCTTGTACTGCTTCTGGCTCGTTAACATCTGCTATTGGGAGAATAACAACCACATATCATGTCGTGTTCAAGGGGAGCTGGGGGAGCAGTTTCATTTGGACATCTCCAGCTCCTAGCCTAGTGCCTGGTATGGAACAGTCACTTGATTTCCCATCTCTTTGCCTTAGCACTCACTGGCTGTGCCTCATGCCTGGCATGCTCTCTCTCCCCATCGCTGCCTCATAGAACCCCTCCGTTTCTTCGAGGCTGAGCTCCACCCCCACCTTCTTTCTGCCAGAAGTCTTTCCTGCTCCCCTAACTGTCAGTGCGTCCTCTGGATGGCCACCTTCCATCAGCTTGGTTATGTACCATGTCTGTACCGGCATGTGTATTTGTTGTCTGCGTGAGTAGAATGTAAGCTCCCTGAGGACAGGGGCTGTTTTTGTTTTGTCTTTGCATCCTCTGCACCTGGCGTGGTGACTGGCCCATGGAAAGTGCCTAATCTATGCTTGGTGTTGGATTGATGAGTGCTGGTTGAATTAAATGGGGAATGACTTCTTTGGCCATCTATATGTCATTGGTGTAGAGAACTAATGGGGAGAAAAGTCTCTTTTCAATACGAGTCAGCTCCTGTTCTGCATCTTACCTTACAGTAAGTCTCAGCAAGCGCTCGGAGCATCCTGACTCTGCCTCCCCCAAAGACAGGCCAGGCTGGGAGCCATCTAATCACACTCAAGGGACACTGAATTTCCTCCAAAGACTAATGGACAGGGAGAGTTGAGTATGACAAGCTCAAGCATTATTCATTAAGAGAGCAAGCATTTACCATCTAAGAGAGAATACTGCTTAGAATGGAAAGGGCACTGATTTAGGAAATCCTGACTTTGGAGCTTCCAAGCTATAGGACCTCAGGTTAATCAGTTAACGGCTTTGGGCCTCAGTTTTCTCATCTATAAAATGGGCACACACATAACCCACTTTCATTACAAACCTCAGAATTAGTTCAAGGTTCAAATGAGATAATGCATGTAAAGCACTTTTACAAGCTTTAAAGCTCGGCTGAAATGTCAGTCACTATTATTAGCATGATGAAGCACTTTTCATAATCATTTCAGTGACCCTAGTATCAACCCAGTAAGATCGGTACCACAGCCATTTTGATCCTGGGGAGGTGACATGGTCCAGTGGAGATAGCACTGACTAGAGTCAATGGACCTGGGTTCAGATCTCACTTCTAATGCTTATTACTCATACGACCTTGGGCAAGTCACGTAACCTCCATGGGCCTCAGTTTCCTCATCTGTAAAATGAGGGGGTTGTACTACATGGCCTCTGAAGCCTCTCCCAACCATAGCTGTATGATCCCTACTTTACTAGAGAGGACCTTGAGGCTCAGGGGGCTTAAATACTTGCCCAGAGTCCCAGAGGTGAGATCGAGTCCAGGATTGTGTGAGGTCCATGTGTGGAAAAATGCATCCACTAGAGCACATCTCCTGCTAAGGCATTTAAAAAGTGGGGTGGGGAGCTATTCTCTTGACATTGGCAGAAGATCAGCTTTTTCAAATACATTCTCCCATGTTTTCCCTTTGGTAGCTCTGATTTCCTTCTGTCATTTCCTTTTCTCAGATGATTTGAATTCTCTCAGGCCTTTGGCCACTTTCCCTGCCTCTGTGTCTGCTGTCCAAATGCCTCCCAATCAAGCTCACCCTTCTCCAAACTAGGACGTGCTTACTTGGTATAGAAAACTGTGTTTCCCATTCATTTTGCCCTTACAGGGCAGTGATCCACCAAGACGTCATTCAGTCCCGAGGTCCAGAAGGTCCCTTGAGCCCCGGCATCTCTGGGCTGGACGGAGCTTCACGGGACACTTAGTCCAAACAGGATCTGATCAGAATCCCATCTATCATATCCCTGGCAAGTGGTCACGTAGCCACTGCTTCAAGACCTCTGGCGAGAGGAACCCACCACCTTGCCCATTACATGCATTCCTTTTTTTTTTTTATAAGTTTTTCTCTTTTTTTATGTATTTTGGTTTTTACATAACAATCATTCATAGAAATAGGATTTTAGATTTGAAACAGAAAGGAACCTCAGAGACATCTAGTCCAACTCTCATTTTGTAGATGGGAAAACTGAGGCACAAAGAGGTAGGTGTCACCTGCCCGCCTCTGGTTTGCAGACTTTTCCTAACATCAGGATGAAATCTGCCTCCCTAGAATTCCCCACAGTATGGAAGGAGATCCACACTGGCCAGGCCAGGTCGTCCACTTCTTGAAGGAGATTGCTGAGTCCAGCTCTCAGAACCAACCCCACGACCGTTCACCCTACAGACTGGCTTCCGCCACCCCTGTTCTATTCCTGTCTTCCATGGGACAACAAGGCAGCCCCAGGCCAGGCTCCATTAGACTGACCACCACTCCCCCGCCACCTCCCCAAGCCGAAGCCTGAGCTGACCTCTGACTTCTCCAAGCAGGTCACGGTCATGAGGATGTTGTCAAAGTCCGTGCAGCTCCAGCGCAGAACGTACATGCCCTCCTCGCTTCCTTCTTGTCTCAGTTTGTTGATTGCATACTCAGTACTGGAGGAAAGGAAGGGAGATCACAGCGAGCCACCATATTGGATCTGCGTCCTCCCGCCTCACCCCCAAGCATGTCCCGGGGCTTCCTAGCTGCCCTCTACTCCCATGGTGCCCTTGTTCTCCTTGTCGGTGTTTTCTCATTAGATATTTATCTTTACATCCAATGGACACCTTTATTTCTATATCACATTGATTTGAAAATACATTGGAATTTAATATCTGCCCTCCCACAACAGTCTTCCCTTGAAACAAAGATAGTAAAAAAAAAATTCATCAAAATGAACAGATTGACCACTTCTGAAAGTATATGCAACATTCTTCACCCAGAGTCCCCCACCTCTCCTATGGAAGGAAAAAAGTGCATTCTCTCTTTTCTTTTGTGATGTCGAATATGGTCATTTGAATTCTTTCTGACGTTATTATTTTAAAGCAAGGCAGCAGGAAGCATATAGAAGTAGATGGACTTGCCCAAGATCTCCCAGGCTCAAGAGTGGCATGGCCAGGACTAGGAATCTAATCCTTGATTCCAATGTTAAATCACTTGCCCAAGGCCACACAACCAGGATATGTCAGATGTCACCCTGATTCTGAGGCTAGCTCTTAATGCTCAACTACCACACTGATTTACAAAGAATCACGTGGGGGTGGGGTGAGGGGTGGTGTGGGGAAGGCAGTGGAGGGGAGGAGTGTGCCCGAAAGTTGGAAGGAAACTTACCAACATGATCTCAGGCAAGACCAAAGGATCTTCCTTTATAGTCTGCAAGGGTGTGCTGGAGCCAGCTCGTACCAGCTCACAAGAGCTGATGCTTAAATTTTCAGTGTGAGCATTTATACCTCGGAAATCAGTACATGCTACAAACCAAGGCTGGATTTACTGTTTTGTTGATTGTCTAGACTTAAGAAAGTCTGATAATGATGCAGATTAACCTAAAAAGCATGCCATGCATATTTTTTGGTTTCGTTTTGAGAGAACTGGTTGTTAAATATTTACCAACACACCACTGCTTGTAAGGCACATGTGACGTGAGCAGACAGAAGTTAAGAGTTCTCTCATTCTGGTTGAGTCTTGGCTGGACCTAGTCAACCACTCTCCTCACGGCCTTTGTTTTGTCCATTTATAAAAGATCAATTAACTAAATAATTTATCCCCAATCTTGAAGTTCTAAGTCTCAAAATTAATCATTCTCATGGTGCGCTTGGGGATTCTGGTAGAAACATAAGGGAGTGGTCACTCATCAGCTTTTCTTCCCTTCTCATTAGATTTTTGCCACTCCCTCCAGAATATTTGGGGATGGTTCTACGGCCTATGGACTGGAAGCCAAAAGACCAGGGTTCTGGCCTGGTGTCATGTGACCAAGAGTGAGTGAATGACCTTCTCAGTCATCTGCAAAGTGACTGTGAATTAGATGACTTATGAGGTCCCTTTCAGCTCTCAATTCCAATATGCAAAGAGTGTTTGAAGGAAGGGAATGGTACTAGAGAGAGGGCTGCACCTGGATTTGAATTCCAGCCCTCCCATCACTCAGCCTTGAGCTTGGGTTAGCCTTGACACATCCAGTCAGCTGCCCAATCCTTCCTCCACAGCACCTGTCCCACAGTTCTCTTGTCCATGTGGCCACCACACTAGACCAGGTCCTCATCACCTTCCTCCGGGATCACTCCTCCTACGTGGTCTCCCCTTTTCTCTCTCCCCACATCAATCCATCCTTCACCCATCTGCTAAAGGGCAGACAAGGTCACCTCCCTGCTCAATAAATTCCAGTGGCTTCCTATTAACTTTAGAATGAAATATTTATTTTTACATGTAACTGGGGGAAAATATTTTTTTAAAAAAGAGTGAAATATAAACCCTTCTGTTTGCTATTTAAAGCTCTTCATAATGTGGCTTCTTCCATATTACTTCCCATCATCCACTTGGTGATATACTTGTATTTCTCACACGGGACAGCTTGAGGGTGCAATAGATAGAGCCCTAGTCCTGGAATCAAAAAGACCTGAGTTCAAATCAGGCCCTAGACTCTTATTAACTGGGTGCCCTTGAGAATGTCACTTGACTTCTGTTTGCCTCAGTTTTCCCAACAGTAAAACGGGATAATAATGACACCTCTCCCCCAGGATTGTTTTGAGAATAAAATAAGATAACATTTGCAAGGTTTGTATTTTGCAAACCTTGAAACACTATGTAAATGCTGGCTATTACTACTGTTGTTGCTGCTGCTGTTATTATAAAGTGCAGTATTTTGTAATGAATACGATCACCGAATTATCTAGCTAGGACTGGAAGGATCCAGTCCTCTCATTTTACACATGAGGAAACTGAAGCCCAGGGACATCATGTAGGGAGTAAGTGTCAGAGACAGGATTTGAATTCAGAGCCTCTAAGTTCTGAGCCAGGGTCCTTCCTCATTGCCAGAGCTGTCAGAGGTGGATCTGAACTCAGGTCTTTCAGACCTCCAGCCCAATGATCTGTCCATCACAGCACACTGATTCTCCAAAGTCTGTCCAAGCCAAATCTGCACTCCATACTGGACACGCTGCAGACGGCATTGGGGGTCCTTAAAGAGATAACAAGGAATGTGGCCACAGAAGGACAGCCCGAGGACCAGAAAAGGTCTCCGAGGTCAGCAAAGCCAACTCTCTATTTCACTGGGGAGAAATGGGAGGCTCAGAGAGGGTAGGTGATTCTCTTAAGGTTGCTCAGCAAGGAGCATCACCTGTGGGATTCGAACTCAGGCCCTCACTCCAGGGATCAGGTCTCTTGATGGTGAAGATGAGCAGCTGAGGGCTTGACGAAGAGCCCACGGGGGAGGATTTATGAGGGGCCTGACCGAATCGAATGTCGTGACCAAGAATGAAAATCCCTGGAGCAGAGTCAAGGGCTGTGGGACAGCTGCAAGGCCTGAGGGCAGTGGGGACGGGGAAGCCAACCAGCTTCCTTCCTGAATTGCTTCACACCTGTGAGTGGCGGACTGGGCTGGCCAGCGTCACGACAGACGGAAACCCACAGGCCCTGTGATTTCACTGACAAAGGGAACTTCTGAATGAGGACAGTCCTTCCACCGGTGCAAGGCAGCACCTCGCCACTCTTAGAGAATAATTGTGTTTTTAAATAACTAAGGTTAAGAAGCCCAGATCTATAGATCCCCTAACAAGTGGTCAGGAAAGCAGGGAATGTTTCATGCTTAGCCCTGGGTCCTGTGTGGAGTGAGCACTCAATAAACACTTGTAGATGTTGTCACCCAGCCTCTGCCCTTGCATGCTGACAGTGATGGGGAGCTCATCACCTTTCTAGGCAGCCCATCCCACCTTTGGCCAGCTCTCACTATTCCACAGATTTCCCAAAGACTGAGTTCAAATCTCTCCCTTCCACCTTGCAGTTTCCTAGTTCAGCTCTCTGGGGCCAATCAGAAAGAGTCTAATCTCTCTTTGGCATGACAGTGCTCCGAACATCCACATACATGCTCCCTCTCCTGTATGTGTGGGAAATGATCCCCCGCCCAGTTTCTGTTCAGCCCTAGATACTACGACCCCTGGGTGTCGCTGGGCAATTACTGCCCTGGGTCGTCTCCTGCAGCCACTTCCGGTAACTCTTCATGGGTCTTGTCTCCCCATAGAGATCCTAAGGTTGTTGAGAGAGCCTGGCTATCGTTCTTTTGTGTATCTTCTATCCTATCCAGTTCCATAACGGTCACACAGTAGGGACTAAACAAATCTTTGCTGCATGAGTTTATGAGATGGAAGTCCCGGGTTCAAACCCTGCCTCTGACACTTATTTCCTGTGCGATCTAGGCAAGTGATTTCACTTTCCTGGGCCTCAATTTTCCCAACTTCAAAATGAGATTGGATTCAATGGCCTCTGAGGGTTTTTCCAACCCTGGAACTCCGGTCCTTTGGCCAGCATGGATGAAGGACCCGGCCTGTGGGCAAGAAGCAGAGTCCACACTTCTCAAGCATGTGAGAACAGCTTGCAGAGCAGACCCCTTGAGGTCAGCCACAGAATCAAAGACAGAGATGGAAAAGACTTTAGAGGCCATCCAATCCAACTCCTTCATTTTACAGACGAGGAAACTGAGGCCAAGAGGAGTTATGTGACTTGTATACAAGTATCTAAGGCGGGATTTGAAACCAAGACTTCATGACTCCCAAGTCCAGAATTGTACCCATTGCACCGGGCTGCCTGTAAGAGCGCTATCATCCTCATTCTACCAATGGGAAGAGAGAAGCTGAGAATGCGGCTGAGTGGCCGTGACATTCACAAGGCCTTGGGTCCTGGGGTCAGGCCGTGGACCCGGGTCATCTAGTGTTTATCCAACTATGCCAACGCCACAGAGGTTGAACTGATCCCCTTGGTGTTATCTAACATCAGCAGAGCTAACTCAACAGCACACACACACACACACACACACACACACACACACACACACACACAC
>NW_020948331.1:0-9222 GCF_900497805.2 Vombatus ursinus | reverse complement strand
ACACACACACACACACACACACACACACACACACACACACACACACAACTGCTAAAGATTCCTCCAAGTCAAAATGGCCGGGAGAGTATATGACCAGACCACCAGCTCATTCTCCTTCCATCAAAGGCAGCTCAAAAGGCAATTTAACCCACCAGATGGGGCCATGACAACCATTTTCTATGTTGTGCACAATCAATGGAGGCGCGACATCCGTGCAGAGATAATGATGGGCATCCGCCGTGAGCCGGAAATAGCCGTCCACCAGAGACACAAAAGACAAGGCTTCCTCGTGGGAAGACAGGCTTAACTCCTGCATGGAAACAAGAGAGAAACGAAGTCCCAAGATTACTCTCCAGCCACCAATCAATCGGGGAAGACAATATCATCCTCTTCAAACGACGCCAGCCAAAAAACTTTCAAAAGCTTTTCCTGGAGGAAGAAATCAAAACTGCTTGGGAGCCAGATGAGGGACATCTCATCCCTGCCACCCTGCAGGCAGCTGGAATTACCCCAAAGATGCTTTTACTGAACCCACAGCAATAAGCTCCATCCAGAAGATGAGTAAGACCGACTCCATGTTGGGTCAGCCTTAGCAATGAAAGCTGATGTAATGAGCACCTTCGCCCAAAGCCACAAGGAAGCTGATGAGGCAAGATGTCTTGGAATACAAGACACAAAGGGGACAGCGAGAGGCTGTCAGATACAGAACCCACACACTAGTACAGCCTCCTGGGCTTTTTCCTCCATTGCTTAAACCATTCTCCACCCCCACCACCTTTAAATCTGTCAAAATGTAAAGCTCAGCCACGTAGCCTTGAAGCGATGCTCAGGGAAACGGCTCTGATTCCCCTGGATTAAACAACTCATGTCTCTTTTGGTTTAAGGGACTGTTTTCTACTTGGTCTGGTTTTTGACAATCCCAATACCTTTTACCGATTTCTAAAAAGCAGGTAGACACATCACACCTATCAGAATGGCCAACATGACAAAACAGGAAAATGATAAATGTTGGAGAAGATGTGGGAAAATTGGAACACTAATGCATTATTGGTGGAATTGTGAAATGATCCAACCATTTTGGAGAGCAATTTGGAACTATGCCCAAAGGGCTATAAAAATGTGCCCAAAAATTTGACCCAATAGCACTTCTAGGGCTATATCCCAAAGAGATCACACAAATGGGACAAGGACCTACATGTACAAAAATATTCATAGCAGCTCTTTTTGTGGTGGCAAAGAATTGGAAATTGAGAGGATGCCCATCCATTGGGGAATGGCTGAGCAAGTTGTGGTATATGAATGTGATGGAATACTATCGTGCTATAAGAAATGATGAACAGGCTGACTTCAGAAAAACCTGGAAAGACTTGTATGGTCCGATGCTGAGTGAAGTGAGCAGAACCAAGAGAACATTGTACACAATAACAGCCAGGTTATTTGATGACTAATATTGATAAACTTAGCCCTTCCCAGCAATGCAAGGATCTAAGACATCTCCAGAAGCCTTGTGATGGAAAATGCTATCCATATCCAAAGAAAGAACTATGGAAGTTGAATTGCTATTTTTTTTTCTCTTCTGTTGAGTTTTGTTTTCTCTTTCTGATGGTTCCTCCTATTGGTTTTAATTTTTACTTACAACATCACTAATGTGAAAATATGTTTAATATGAATGTAAATATATAGCCTGTATCAGATTGTGTACCGTCTTGGGGAGGGTGGTGGGGAGGAAGGGGGAGAAAAATTTTAAACTCCAAAGCATATGGAACTGATTATTGATAAGTCAGAATAAATTAATAAAAAAAATAAAAAGCAGGCAGAATGTTGTGCCCCTGTGCACACAGAGCATTAAACATAATAATAGTAGCTACCATTTGCATAGCACCTACTATGTGTCAGGCACTGTGCTAAGCACTTTACAATTATAATCTCATTTGCTCCTCACAACAACCCAGGGAGGGAGGTGCTACTATTCTGCCCATTTTACAGATGAGGAAACTGAGGTAAACAGAGGTTAGATGACTTGGTCAGGGTTACATAGTTAGCAAGTGTCTGAGGCCAGATTTTACTTCAGGGCATTCTGACTCCAGGCCCAGTGCTCTAACCACACAACTGCACCCCAAATATAGTGACCATGG
Source organism: Vombatus ursinus (assembly GCF_900497805.2). Taxonomy (NCBI): domain Eukaryota; kingdom Metazoa; phylum Chordata; class Mammalia; order Diprotodontia; family Vombatidae; genus Vombatus; species Vombatus ursinus. The sequence goes on along the minus strand of NW_020948331.1, from coordinate 7,087 downwards.
AGGCTTAATAGAAAATACTGAAAGCAGAATAGTGACTGGCCCCAGGACCATTTCTACTGCCTCAGAATGAGAAGATGATAATGCAGCTGACATTTATATCATGTCTTAAGGTTTACACAGCACTTTACAAACATTATTTCATCTCACCCCAATAACAATCCTGTTCTATGTCTTATTAATCACATTTTAGGGTCCTAAGCCCAGAGCGGGAGGAAATCTCAGTGGGTATCCATTCCAGCCCCTTCATTTTACATATGGGCAAACTGAGGCCCACAGCAGCGAGGTGGCCCCATAGTGCCTAGAGCATGGGCTGGAGCCTCAGGCACTTACTAGCTGTGTGACCCTGGGCAAGTCATTTCACCCTGTTTGTCTCAGTTTCCTCACCTGCAAAATCAGGGTCATAGTAGCATCTACCTGCCAGGGTCGTTGTGAGGATCAAATGAGATAATGTAGTTATAAAGCACTTAGTACAGTCCCAGGCACACAGGTGCCACATAAGTTCTTGCTCCTTCCCTCCCCACTCAGTTACCCCATCTGCAAAATGGAGCTAATACTAGCCTCTACCTCCCAGGATTGCTAAGATGATGAAATGAGATAACATTTGTAAAGTGCTTTGCAAACTGAAGACTAGTTATTATTATTATTATTACTCCAAATTCAGCAGTCAGCTGCCTTTCCCAAACTCTGCCTGGAAGGCTGGAGGGCAGAGCATGAAACTCTTCCCAAAACCTTCCTTTAGGCTCAGACCTTTCTAGTTAAGTCGCCATGTTTCATCTGCTTCTCTGCTTGGTTTTGACTGCATGCACATCACGCCCCTGCCATCAAGCGCCTTCTGGAGCCCCCAGCCCTTTGTAACCTCCTTTTCTGTATCATTTTCTCCCATTAGATTGCAAGCTCCCTGAGGACAGACACTGTTTCTTTTTCTTATTTGTATCTCCAGGGCTTAACACAGTGCCTGACACATGGTAGTGTTTAATGACTATGGCATATGTGTGTACATACATGCCCACTCCCTCTGGCCCCCTACCAGTAGAATATCATCTCCTTGAGAGCAGGGAATGGTTCATTCTTTGTCTCTCTATCCCCAGCATCTGCATAATGCCTGGTACATAGTAGGTGTTTGGTAATTCTTTGGTAATTGATTGATTATACCATACTCTAATGCAGACAGAAATGAAGCTGCTCTGGATGAAGAGAATACAGTGTGAGCTTAGTCCAATGAGAGGAGAGGCTGATGAACCAGGAGATCTGAGGCAGGACTTAGGAAGGACACAACCCTGGAGCTTGGCACTGAGAGCTTTATAAGAAGCAGATGCACTGGGGTTGGAGGAAGGACACAGGGAGTGCCCATCAACGAGCACCAGTCTTTAATGGAATGAGCCACTGGCAAGACTAACAAAAATTCGTAATTAAAAATCCCTTTCTGAATCTCAGCCTACTCATCTATAAAGTGGGGAGAATAATATCTGTGGTATTTCTCTCACGTGGCAGTCATGAGGATCAAATAAAATAATGTCTGAAAAATGCTTTGCAAATGTTAAAATGCCAGCACAATATCAGTTATTGATTCTGTTGTTGTCAACAATTTTAATAATGCAAACACCTCTTAATTTTTCAAAGCACTTTCACATCTCTCTCTATCCCATTTGGTCCTCACAAGAAACCTGAGAGGCACTAACACAGGGGCTTTCATGTCCATTTCACAGATGAGGAAACCCAAATGAGCCCCCATAATGTTCAGTGATTCCCACCAAAGGTGACCAAATGAATTTGTAACTAAGGGCTGGAATCTGGGGCTCCTGAATCCTCACCTTGGAGGAACCTGGGGGCTCACATTTGCATAATACTTGGAGGTATGCAAAAGGCTTTCCTTGCAACAATGCTATGGAGAGTAAGTAGTGCAAGTGTTAATATTCCCATTTTATAGCTGAGGAAACCAAGGCCGTAACTTGCCCAAGGTCAAGAAAAGTGAAGTATCTGAGCTTGGATCAAACTTTAGTCTCTCCTGACTCCAAATCCAGCACCTTTTCCACTAGCCACTAACAATGACTACAAGAGCTTGGTGGGACGAGAAGAGGCGGGTGGAGTTACTCAGGAAATGGGTAATGGGGTCAGTGACTCTTGGGAGGTAACTTGGAGAGCTGAGGCATAACCAGAGAGAAAGGGAGACAGAATTTCCCATTGAAGGAATGCCTCAAGTAAAAATAAGTGGTGGCAGATGTCCTGTAGACTTGGTAACAGTGAACAGATAAGTCCCTAGAAGGAGTATCTTTGTGCTCTGGCAAGCGCTGGACCTTCTGGAGTCACACCTGCTTCCAGACTCTCCCTCAGACACCTGCCAGCTGTGGGACGCTGGGAAAGCAGAATTTCTGTGACATGGGAGCAAGGATTGCACGTGCTCACTCACAGTTATTATGAGCAAAGACCCTTTCAAACAAGGGGAGCCTTCAGGCAGGAGACCTTTATTTTCAACATCTGGAAGTTCATTTTTATTCACAAAACAAGTGAAAATGCCTATAAACTTCAGAGAAGGGGCAAAGAAGCCCTAAGTTGACAAGTCAACATTCTTTAAGTACTTACTATGGGCCAAGCTCAGTTCTAAGGCTGGGGATACAAAGAAAGGCAAAACATGGTCCTCCCTTCAAGGAGAGTGTGTTCTAACGGCAGATTGAAACCATGCAGACAACTATGTCTCTGAAGAATATGATTGGAGGAGGAGGTGGCAGGATACAGGGAGGCTGTGAGAACGGAGAAGGGACATTGTCTATGAAATATCACGGGGGAGAAAGCAAGACTTCATCACCTACACCCACACTGACAAAAAGGAGAGGAATTGAACAGATCTCAAGTCTAGCAGAGGGATGCTGTACATACAGACTTGTTCAATTCAACAAGGATTTCTTTAGCACCTGCTATGAACAAGGCACTGAGTGAGAGGCTGGAGATGAAGTGACAAAAAAGAAATAGTGCCTACCCTCAGGGAGTTTACAAGGATCTGGGGCAGGGTAAGGAGGATGATACATTTAGAAGTGAGCATATACAAAGTAATTTCAAGAGGGAGAGAGTGCTAACCACTCTGCAGGAGAAGCAGGTCAGGAAAGACCTTGAGTAAGATGTGATACCAGGAATTGTACTTCAATCAATCGATCACTTAACAGTTATAATACTTACTATGTGCCAGGCACTGTTCTAAGTGCTGGAAGAAATATAGGTATGACATAGGGAAGAGATAAGGAGAAAGTGCATCCCAGGCATGGGAGACAAGGCAAGTAATCAAGAGAGGAAGGTCATGGAATTGACTGAGGGGATGTGAGGGGACCTGGGAGATGGCAGTACCATTGACGGCAACTGCGAAGGTTGGGGAAGGGGCAATAGGAGCTCTTTTAAAGACACATTTGACATCAGGACCCAGATGCATGGCTCCTGCTGCAGAAAGGGTCAGGGTGAACATAGCATCTTCCACAATGTGGTTCCAACCCACCTTTCTAGTCCGCAACATAACTCCCCTTCACGCACACTGGGGACCAGCCAAATTGGCTTGAGCGTTCTCCAGACGGGAGGCTCTTATCTCTCATTTCTGTGCCTTGGCACTAGCTAACCTCCATCTCAGGAATTCCCTCCCCACTAACCTCCTCTTCTCAGAACCTCTGGATTCCTTCAAGCTGCAGTTCAAGCTCTCACTCCCTTTTGCTTGAAGCCTCTCCTCATTCCCACAAGCTGCTTGTGCTCTCCACCCCTCACCCCCATAGATGACCTTGTGATGATTTTCTCTGTTTTACATCTACATGGGTGTGTACCTGTTGCTTCTTTTTGCACATCCAGTGTTGAGCACTGCCTGCCACATCTTTGCTGTTGTTTACTTGTTTCAGTCACCTCTGACTCCCCATGACCCCATGTGGGGTTTTCTTGACAAAGACACTGGAGTGGTTTGCCATTTCCCTCTCCAGCTCATTTTACAGATGAGGAAACTGAGGCAAACAGGGTTAAATGTGTTGCCCGAGGTCACACAGCTACTAAGTGTCTGAGGCTGGATTTGAACTCATGAGGATGAGTCTTCCTGACTCCAGGACTGGTGCGCTATCCACTGCAGCACTACCTGGCTGCCAAGCTGCAAGAAGTATTTACTGAGCAGCTAAGGGATGTGCAGTACAGTGTTAGGCACTGGTGTTGGAAAGATATAAATGAAACTGTCCCTGCCCTCATGGAGCTTACATTGTATTTGGGGAAAAGTGTGTACACATATATATAGGTATAACAAGGTCAATACAATTTTGGCAGACAGGCATTAGTGATAATGGCTTATAAGCAATGAAATCTGTCTTTCCCCTTCTCCTGCCACCATATTCCTGGCATTCTCTCTCCTTTTCTTCTCTTTTTACGGTGTCCCCCTCTGTCTCACCATCTGTTCTTTTAATAGTCAATGTTTCCACTCCGGTTAATCTTTCCATTTACATTGGGTTAGCAGGTACCTCCTCCCCGCCTCCCCCAAATCTCCACTTCCCCTACAACATAGATCTATCTGCTCATGTAAAAGACGTGTTTGAGGGCTGTCCAAAAAGAGGAAGCGGGAACCACAGAGCCTTCCTTCTTCAGACCATGAGACAGGCAGAGATTTAGCAACAAGAGCGCCAGTGCGGCCCCGTACTTGTCTGCTCTGAGGTTACGTCAGCCAAGTGACTTGATCCTGGCCACCCCTCCCTACTGAGGGGCCAGGAGCACACGAGCATTTTGGGGGAAACAGCGATGCCAACTGATGGCCTTTTCCTACGGATCAGCTAACTTTCCTTAAATTAAACACAGATGCTATCAATCCCTGGAAGGCTGGCCAGCCAGGGCCAGACGCACGGTTGGAGGAAAGACCATGCTAGGCCTGGCATTGAAGGGGCCCAGTGAAACTCAGCGTACTGGAACTGACCGAGAACAAGGCTGTTTTCACCTGAACCTCGAAGACACAATATTTTCTTTGGGAAGAGGCCCAAGGCGAGCACATGGTTGGCGCCCATTTCAGTTCGACTCAATCCATGGGATCCTCAGATGTTACACAGTCAGAGGAAGCAAGTCAGAAGGGGTGGCAGAGCCCATGTAGTCACAAGATCAAAGATTGGCAAATGGAAGGAAACTTAGAGGTCATTTAGTCCAACACACTCATTTAACAGGTGCGGAGAGCGGGGCCAAGGATTATCAGCTAAGTGACTTGTCCAAGGTAACGCCAAATTGAGCACCTATTAGGTCCAAGTCACAGGCATTGGGAATGAAAAAACAAAAATAAATCAGTCTGTTCCCTCAAAGAGCTTCCATTCCGCTTGGAGAAACAACGTAGAGAACTAAGTTAATATAAAGCAATACGAAGTAATTTCCAGAGAGTGAGAGAGAGAGAGAGCTAGCAATGGAGGGGATCAGAGCAGGCCTTGCATGGGTGATGTAGGTAGGCTGTGCTTTGAATTGCTAAAAGCAGAGGTGCATGCGGAGTGCATTCCAGGTATGAGGGGCAGAGGCAGGACATGGACGGTGGAATACACAGAACAGGAAGGGGACAGACAGGGACAGAGTGGACATACAGGAGCAAGGTGGAATAAGAGTTTGGGGGAGCCAGACGGGGGAGGGCTTCGAATGCCAGGTGGAGGACAGTGTCCTCTGAGCATGGGAGTTCTTTCCCTACTTCCCGTGGCCACAGCCAGACTGGGGAGGGCTTCGAATGCCAGGTGGAGGACGGTGTCCTCTGAGCACAGGAGTTCTTTCCCTCCCTCACCCATGGTCACTGTGGGCAGCTTTGAAGGCAGCAGGAGGAGGAAAAGGAGGAAGGGAAACCGCACCAACGTACCATCTTCTTGTTGTCCTGCTTGTTGATGCTGACCATGGACTCCTTGATGACAACATGGGTGATTTCAGGGAAGTAGGAGAAGTTATTCCATTCCTCCCGGGCTTTGTTCTTCTCTTCGTCTTTCCTGTGTTTGCTCTCCTGCTTCTTCCTCTTCAGCTTATTTTTCTCCTTCTCAACAGAAACCACCTAAAAAGAAATGAGGAAACCCCTCAGGGAGGTGGGACTTGCCTTTCCCCTTGGAAACAGAAAAGTGTTTAACAAAGCAAGCGCTGCTCCGGGTCTGAGCAGAGCCAACCAAGGGTCCCTGGCCAATGCCAGAGAAAGGAAGCGGGCTGCTCAGCGGGGCAGAACCTTGTCTTCAAATGGCCAGCCCAGGACCTGGGCAGAGCGTCAGAACAATCTCTACTGCTGGATGGAGCTCAGGGATCACCCCGCATCAATCCAAGGTCCTTTGTAAATATAGAGAAATACACACACATGCACACAGAGCTCTAAAATTGGAAGGCACCTGGAGGTCACTCACTCCAACAACCACCCAAGCATGCATGTTCTCAATAACATCCCTGGCCATTTGATCATTCAGCTCTACATGAAGATCTGAATTGGCTTTTTTGGCATCAAAATCTCTCTCTCTCTCTCATAATATATGCATATATATCATATACACACATATGTGTCCGCATGCAGACATACGCATGTGTATATGTATGTATTATATATACACACACACATGCAAACATGCAGAGAGGCTATCTATATCTATGTAGAGAGATTGATATATTTATATAGTGATTTATATTTATATGTAATTATATATGTGTATATATCCATATCCATATGTATAGTATTAAATGAATTTCTATGGGCTGTGTTGCAAGGTGGCTAGGAGCCTGGAAGCCTAATACCTCTAAAAGTCCAAGTCTCACTGTTGAAACAGGGATTGTGTGACCTCTACAAGTCACTGACCATCTTACAGCTCTAGGCAGCTCTGGAAGATGACAATTGCAGAGAAGGTGCCAATCTCCAATGACAGAGGGAGTTCCCTCATCCAGAAGCTCCCTCTATCAATGAAGTCACACATCCAGTTCCAGTCCATGCTCCAGGGCTTTCTAGATCAATAATATCTGCCACAGGGTGTGCTCTGTTGGCAAAGCTTTCGAGAACCATAGACCACCCTCCAGACCCATGAGAAGACATCAGAGCATGACCGTGGTAGAGGACACACACACACACACACACACACACACACACACACACACACACACA
>NW_020948330.1:0-7208 GCF_900497805.2 Vombatus ursinus | reverse complement strand
GGAAGGAAGGAAGGAAGGAAGGAAGGAAGGAAGGAAGGAAGGAAGGAGAAGGGTAACGGTACCTCTCGGTTTCGGCTGGCAGCATTTCTTCAGGACAAAGCTAATGTTGTCTGTTTTCAGGATCTGCTTTTTGAGATGGTCCATCAGGCCTCGGAGAGAGGGGAACACTCGATCAGAGCCGTGCAGGGAGTATTTGCCCTTCTTCACTTCAATCTGGAAATTCTTGTACTGCTTCTGGCTCGTTAACATCTGCTATTGGGAGAATAACAACCACATATCATGTCGTGTTCAAGGGGAGCTGGGGGAGCAGTTTCATTTGGACATCTCCAGCTCCTAGCCTAGTGCCTGGTATGGAACAGTCACTTGATTTCCCATCTCTTTGCCTTAGCACTCACTGGCTGTGCCTCATGCCTGGCATGCTCTCTCTCCCCATCGCTGCCTCATAGAACCCCTCCGTTTCTTCGAGGCTGAGCTCCACCCCCACCTTCTTTCTGCCAGAAGTCTTTCCTGCTCCCCTAACTGTCAGTGCGTCCTCTGGATGGCCACCTTCCATCAGCTTGGTTATGTACCATGTCTGTACCGGCATGTGTATTTGTTGTCTGCGTGAGTAGAATGTAAGCTCCCTGAGGACAGGGGCTGTTTTTGTTTTGTCTTTGCATCCTCTGCACCTGGCGTGGTGACTGGCCCATGGAAAGTGCCTAATCTATGCTTGGTGTTGGATTGATGAGTGCTGGTTGAATTAAATGGGGAATGACTTCTTTGGCCATCTATATGTCATTGGTGTAGAGAACTAATGGGGAGAAAAGTCTCTTTTCAATACGAGTCAGCTCCTGTTCTGCATCTTACCTTACAGTAAGTCTCAGCAAGCGCTCGGAGCATCCTGACTCTGCCTCCCCCAAAGACAGGCCAGGCTGGGAGCCATCTAATCACACTCAAGGGACACTGAATTTCCTCCAAAGACTAATGGACAGGGAGAGTTGAGTATGACAAGCTCAAGCATTATTCATTAAGAGAGCAAGCATTTACCATCTAAGAGAGAATACTGCTTAGAATGGAAAGGGCACTGATTTAGGAAATCCTGACTTTGGAGCTTCCAAGCTATAGGACCTCAGGTTAATCAGTTAACGGCTTTGGGCCTCAGTTTTCTCATCTATAAAATGGGCACACACATAACCCACTTTCATTACAAACCTCAGAATTAGTTCAAGGTTCAAATGAGATAATGCATGTAAAGCACTTTTACAAGCTTTAAAGCTCGGCTGAAATGTCAGTCACTATTATTAGCATGATGAAGCACTTTTCATAATCATTTCAGTGACCCTAGTATCAACCCAGTAAGATCGGTACCACAGCCATTTTGATCCTGGGGAGGTGACATGGTCCAGTGGAGATAGCACTGACTAGAGTCAATGGACCTGGGTTCAGATCTCACTTCTAATGCTTATTACTCATACGACCTTGGGCAAGTCACGTAACCTCCATGGGCCTCAGTTTCCTCATCTGTAAAATGAGGGGGTTGTACTACATGGCCTCTGAAGCCTCTCCCAACCATAGCTGTATGATCCCTACTTTACTAGAGAGGACCTTGAGGCTCAGGGGGCTTAAATACTTGCCCAGAGTCCCAGAGGTGAGATCGAGTCCAGGATTGTGTGAGGTCCATGTGTGGAAAAATGCATCCACTAGAGCACATCTCCTGCTAAGGCATTTAAAAAGTGGGGTGGGGAGCTATTCTCTTGACATTGGCAGAAGATCAGCTTTTTCAAATACATTCTCCCATGTTTTCCCTTTGGTAGCTCTGATTTCCTTCTGTCATTTCCTTTTCTCAGATGATTTGAATTCTCTCAGGCCTTTGGCCACTTTCCCTGCCTCTGTGTCTGCTGTCCAAATGCCTCCCAATCAAGCTCACCCTTCTCCAAACTAGGACGTGCTTACTTGGTATAGAAAACTGTGTTTCCCATTCATTTTGCCCTTACAGGGCAGTGATCCACCAAGACGTCATTCAGTCCCGAGGTCCAGAAGGTCCCTTGAGCCCCGGCATCTCTGGGCTGGACGGAGCTTCACGGGACACTTAGTCCAAACAGGATCTGATCAGAATCCCATCTATCATATCCCTGGCAAGTGGTCACGTAGCCACTGCTTCAAGACCTCTGGCGAGAGGAACCCACCACCTTGCCCATTACATGCATTCCTTTTTTTTTTTTATAAGTTTTTCTCTTTTTTTATGTATTTTGGTTTTTACATAACAATCATTCATAGAAATAGGATTTTAGATTTGAAACAGAAAGGAACCTCAGAGACATCTAGTCCAACTCTCATTTTGTAGATGGGAAAACTGAGGCACAAAGAGGTAGGTGTCACCTGCCCGCCTCTGGTTTGCAGACTTTTCCTAACATCAGGATGAAATCTGCCTCCCTAGAATTCCCCACAGTATGGAAGGAGATCCACACTGGCCAGGCCAGGTCGTCCACTTCTTGAAGGAGATTGCTGAGTCCAGCTCTCAGAACCAACCCCACGACCGTTCACCCTACAGACTGGCTTCCGCCACCCCTGTTCTATTCCTGTCTTCCATGGGACAACAAGGCAGCCCCAGGCCAGGCTCCATTAGACTGACCACCACTCCCCCGCCACCTCCCCAAGCCGAAGCCTGAGCTGACCTCTGACTTCTCCAAGCAGGTCACGGTCATGAGGATGTTGTCAAAGTCCGTGCAGCTCCAGCGCAGAACGTACATGCCCTCCTCGCTTCCTTCTTGTCTCAGTTTGTTGATTGCATACTCAGTACTGGAGGAAAGGAAGGGAGATCACAGCGAGCCACCATATTGGATCTGCGTCCTCCCGCCTCACCCCCAAGCATGTCCCGGGGCTTCCTAGCTGCCCTCTACTCCCATGGTGCCCTTGTTCTCCTTGTCGGTGTTTTCTCATTAGATATTTATCTTTACATCCAATGGACACCTTTATTTCTATATCACATTGATTTGAAAATACATTGGAATTTAATATCTGCCCTCCCACAACAGTCTTCCCTTGAAACAAAGATAGTAAAAAAAAAATTCATCAAAATGAACAGATTGACCACTTCTGAAAGTATATGCAACATTCTTCACCCAGAGTCCCCCACCTCTCCTATGGAAGGAAAAAAGTGCATTCTCTCTTTTCTTTTGTGATGTCGAATATGGTCATTTGAATTCTTTCTGACGTTATTATTTTAAAGCAAGGCAGCAGGAAGCATATAGAAGTAGATGGACTTGCCCAAGATCTCCCAGGCTCAAGAGTGGCATGGCCAGGACTAGGAATCTAATCCTTGATTCCAATGTTAAATCACTTGCCCAAGGCCACACAACCAGGATATGTCAGATGTCACCCTGATTCTGAGGCTAGCTCTTAATGCTCAACTACCACACTGATTTACAAAGAATCACGTGGGGGTGGGGTGAGGGGTGGTGTGGGGAAGGCAGTGGAGGGGAGGAGTGTGCCCGAAAGTTGGAAGGAAACTTACCAACATGATCTCAGGCAAGACCAAAGGATCTTCCTTTATAGTCTGCAAGGGTGTGCTGGAGCCAGCTCGTACCAGCTCACAAGAGCTGATGCTTAAATTTTCAGTGTGAGCATTTATACCTCGGAAATCAGTACATGCTACAAACCAAGGCTGGATTTACTGTTTTGTTGATTGTCTAGACTTAAGAAAGTCTGATAATGATGCAGATTAACCTAAAAAGCATGCCATGCATATTTTTTGGTTTCGTTTTGAGAGAACTGGTTGTTAAATATTTACCAACACACCACTGCTTGTAAGGCACATGTGACGTGAGCAGACAGAAGTTAAGAGTTCTCTCATTCTGGTTGAGTCTTGGCTGGACCTAGTCAACCACTCTCCTCACGGCCTTTGTTTTGTCCATTTATAAAAGATCAATTAACTAAATAATTTATCCCCAATCTTGAAGTTCTAAGTCTCAAAATTAATCATTCTCATGGTGCGCTTGGGGATTCTGGTAGAAACATAAGGGAGTGGTCACTCATCAGCTTTTCTTCCCTTCTCATTAGATTTTTGCCACTCCCTCCAGAATATTTGGGGATGGTTCTACGGCCTATGGACTGGAAGCCAAAAGACCAGGGTTCTGGCCTGGTGTCATGTGACCAAGAGTGAGTGAATGACCTTCTCAGTCATCTGCAAAGTGACTGTGAATTAGATGACTTATGAGGTCCCTTTCAGCTCTCAATTCCAATATGCAAAGAGTGTTTGAAGGAAGGGAATGGTACTAGAGAGAGGGCTGCACCTGGATTTGAATTCCAGCCCTCCCATCACTCAGCCTTGAGCTTGGGTTAGCCTTGACACATCCAGTCAGCTGCCCAATCCTTCCTCCACAGCACCTGTCCCACAGTTCTCTTGTCCATGTGGCCACCACACTAGACCAGGTCCTCATCACCTTCCTCCGGGATCACTCCTCCTACGTGGTCTCCCCTTTTCTCTCTCCCCACATCAATCCATCCTTCACCCATCTGCTAAAGGGCAGACAAGGTCACCTCCCTGCTCAATAAATTCCAGTGGCTTCCTATTAACTTTAGAATGAAATATTTATTTTTACATGTAACTGGGGGAAAATATTTTTTTAAAAAAGAGTGAAATATAAACCCTTCTGTTTGCTATTTAAAGCTCTTCATAATGTGGCTTCTTCCATATTACTTCCCATCATCCACTTGGTGATATACTTGTATTTCTCACACGGGACAGCTTGAGGGTGCAATAGATAGAGCCCTAGTCCTGGAATCAAAAAGACCTGAGTTCAAATCAGGCCCTAGACTCTTATTAACTGGGTGCCCTTGAGAATGTCACTTGACTTCTGTTTGCCTCAGTTTTCCCAACAGTAAAACGGGATAATAATGACACCTCTCCCCCAGGATTGTTTTGAGAATAAAATAAGATAACATTTGCAAGGTTTGTATTTTGCAAACCTTGAAACACTATGTAAATGCTGGCTATTACTACTGTTGTTGCTGCTGCTGTTATTATAAAGTGCAGTATTTTGTAATGAATACGATCACCGAATTATCTAGCTAGGACTGGAAGGATCCAGTCCTCTCATTTTACACATGAGGAAACTGAAGCCCAGGGACATCATGTAGGGAGTAAGTGTCAGAGACAGGATTTGAATTCAGAGCCTCTAAGTTCTGAGCCAGGGTCCTTCCTCATTGCCAGAGCTGTCAGAGGTGGATCTGAACTCAGGTCTTTCAGACCTCCAGCCCAATGATCTGTCCATCACAGCACACTGATTCTCCAAAGTCTGTCCAAGCCAAATCTGCACTCCATACTGGACACGCTGCAGACGGCATTGGGGGTCCTTAAAGAGATAACAAGGAATGTGGCCACAGAAGGACAGCCCGAGGACCAGAAAAGGTCTCCGAGGTCAGCAAAGCCAACTCTCTATTTCACTGGGGAGAAATGGGAGGCTCAGAGAGGGTAGGTGATTCTCTTAAGGTTGCTCAGCAAGGAGCATCACCTGTGGGATTCGAACTCAGGCCCTCACTCCAGGGATCAGGTCTCTTGATGGTGAAGATGAGCAGCTGAGGGCTTGACGAAGAGCCCACGGGGGAGGATTTATGAGGGGCCTGACCGAATCGAATGTCGTGACCAAGAATGAAAATCCCTGGAGCAGAGTCAAGGGCTGTGGGACAGCTGCAAGGCCTGAGGGCAGTGGGGACGGGGAAGCCAACCAGCTTCCTTCCTGAATTGCTTCACACCTGTGAGTGGCGGACTGGGCTGGCCAGCGTCACGACAGACGGAAACCCACAGGCCCTGTGATTTCACTGACAAAGGGAACTTCTGAATGAGGACAGTCCTTCCACCGGTGCAAGGCAGCACCTCGCCACTCTTAGAGAATAATTGTGTTTTTAAATAACTAAGGTTAAGAAGCCCAGATCTATAGATCCCCTAACAAGTGGTCAGGAAAGCAGGGAATGTTTCATGCTTAGCCCTGGGTCCTGTGTGGAGTGAGCACTCAATAAACACTTGTAGATGTTGTCACCCAGCCTCTGCCCTTGCATGCTGACAGTGATGGGGAGCTCATCACCTTTCTAGGCAGCCCATCCCACCTTTGGCCAGCTCTCACTATTCCACAGATTTCCCAAAGACTGAGTTCAAATCTCTCCCTTCCACCTTGCAGTTTCCTAGTTCAGCTCTCTGGGGCCAATCAGAAAGAGTCTAATCTCTCTTTGGCATGACAGTGCTCCGAACATCCACATACATGCTCCCTCTCCTGTATGTGTGGGAAATGATCCCCCGCCCAGTTTCTGTTCAGCCCTAGATACTACGACCCCTGGGTGTCGCTGGGCAATTACTGCCCTGGGTCGTCTCCTGCAGCCACTTCCGGTAACTCTTCATGGGTCTTGTCTCCCCATAGAGATCCTAAGGTTGTTGAGAGAGCCTGGCTATCGTTCTTTTGTGTATCTTCTATCCTATCCAGTTCCATAACGGTCACACAGTAGGGACTAAACAAATCTTTGCTGCATGAGTTTATGAGATGGAAGTCCCGGGTTCAAACCCTGCCTCTGACACTTATTTCCTGTGCGATCTAGGCAAGTGATTTCACTTTCCTGGGCCTCAATTTTCCCAACTTCAAAATGAGATTGGATTCAATGGCCTCTGAGGGTTTTTCCAACCCTGGAACTCCGGTCCTTTGGCCAGCATGGATGAAGGACCCGGCCTGTGGGCAAGAAGCAGAGTCCACACTTCTCAAGCATGTGAGAACAGCTTGCAGAGCAGACCCCTTGAGGTCAGCCACAGAATCAAAGACAGAGATGGAAAAGACTTTAGAGGCCATCCAATCCAACTCCTTCATTTTACAGACGAGGAAACTGAGGCCAAGAGGAGTTATGTGACTTGTATACAAGTATCTAAGGCGGGATTTGAAACCAAGACTTCATGACTCCCAAGTCCAGAATTGTACCCATTGCACCGGGCTGCCTGTAAGAGCGCTATCATCCTCATTCTACCAATGGGAAGAGAGAAGCTGAGAATGCGGCTGAGTGGCCGTGACATTCACAAGGCCTTGGGTCCTGGGGTCAGGCCGTGGACCCGGGTCATCTAGTGTTTATCCAACTATGCCAACGCCACAGAGGTTGAACTGATCCCCTTGGTGTTATCTAACATCAGCAGAGCTAACTCAACAGCACACACACACACACACACACACACACACACACACACACACACACAC
>NW_020948329.1:0-9222 GCF_900497805.2 Vombatus ursinus | reverse complement strand
ACACACACACACACACACACACACACACACACACACACACACACACAACTGCTAAAGATTCCTCCAAGTCAAAATGGCCGGGAGAGTATATGACCAGACCACCAGCTCATTCTCCTTCCATCAAAGGCAGCTCAAAAGGCAATTTAACCCACCAGATGGGGCCATGACAACCATTTTCTATGTTGTGCACAATCAATGGAGGCGCGACATCCGTGCAGAGATAATGATGGGCATCCGCCGTGAGCCGGAAATAGCCGTCCACCAGAGACACAAAAGACAAGGCTTCCTCGTGGGAAGACAGGCTTAACTCCTGCATGGAAACAAGAGAGAAACGAAGTCCCAAGATTACTCTCCAGCCACCAATCAATCGGGGAAGACAATATCATCCTCTTCAAACGACGCCAGCCAAAAAACTTTCAAAAGCTTTTCCTGGAGGAAGAAATCAAAACTGCTTGGGAGCCAGATGAGGGACATCTCATCCCTGCCACCCTGCAGGCAGCTGGAATTACCCCAAAGATGCTTTTACTGAACCCACAGCAATAAGCTCCATCCAGAAGATGAGTAAGACCGACTCCATGTTGGGTCAGCCTTAGCAATGAAAGCTGATGTAATGAGCACCTTCGCCCAAAGCCACAAGGAAGCTGATGAGGCAAGATGTCTTGGAATACAAGACACAAAGGGGACAGCGAGAGGCTGTCAGATACAGAACCCACACACTAGTACAGCCTCCTGGGCTTTTTCCTCCATTGCTTAAACCATTCTCCACCCCCACCACCTTTAAATCTGTCAAAATGTAAAGCTCAGCCACGTAGCCTTGAAGCGATGCTCAGGGAAACGGCTCTGATTCCCCTGGATTAAACAACTCATGTCTCTTTTGGTTTAAGGGACTGTTTTCTACTTGGTCTGGTTTTTGACAATCCCAATACCTTTTACCGATTTCTAAAAAGCAGGTAGACACATCACACCTATCAGAATGGCCAACATGACAAAACAGGAAAATGATAAATGTTGGAGAAGATGTGGGAAAATTGGAACACTAATGCATTATTGGTGGAATTGTGAAATGATCCAACCATTTTGGAGAGCAATTTGGAACTATGCCCAAAGGGCTATAAAAATGTGCCCAAAAATTTGACCCAATAGCACTTCTAGGGCTATATCCCAAAGAGATCACACAAATGGGACAAGGACCTACATGTACAAAAATATTCATAGCAGCTCTTTTTGTGGTGGCAAAGAATTGGAAATTGAGAGGATGCCCATCCATTGGGGAATGGCTGAGCAAGTTGTGGTATATGAATGTGATGGAATACTATCGTGCTATAAGAAATGATGAACAGGCTGACTTCAGAAAAACCTGGAAAGACTTGTATGGTCCGATGCTGAGTGAAGTGAGCAGAACCAAGAGAACATTGTACACAATAACAGCCAGGTTATTTGATGACTAATATTGATAAACTTAGCCCTTCCCAGCAATGCAAGGATCTAAGACATCTCCAGAAGCCTTGTGATGGAAAATGCTATCCATATCCAAAGAAAGAACTATGGAAGTTGAATTGCTATTTTTTTTTCTCTTCTGTTGAGTTTTGTTTTCTCTTTCTGATGGTTCCTCCTATTGGTTTTAATTTTTACTTACAACATCACTAATGTGAAAATATGTTTAATATGAATGTAAATATATAGCCTGTATCAGATTGTGTACCGTCTTGGGGAGGGTGGTGGGGAGGAAGGGGGAGAAAAATTTTAAACTCCAAAGCATATGGAACTGATTATTGATAAGTCAGAATAAATTAATAAAAAAAATAAAAAGCAGGCAGAATGTTGTGCCCCTGTGCACACAGAGCATTAAACATAATAATAGTAGCTACCATTTGCATAGCACCTACTATGTGTCAGGCACTGTGCTAAGCACTTTACAATTATAATCTCATTTGCTCCTCACAACAACCCAGGGAGGGAGGTGCTACTATTCTGCCCATTTTACAGATGAGGAAACTGAGGTAAACAGAGGTTAGATGACTTGGTCAGGGTTACATAGTTAGCAAGTGTCTGAGGCCAGATTTTACTTCAGGGCATTCTGACTCCAGGCCCAGTGCTCTAACCACACAACTGCACCCCAAATATAGTGACCATGGAGGCTTAATAGAAAATACTGAAAGCAGAATAGTGACTGGCCCCAGGACCATTTCTACTGCCTCAGAATGAGAAGATGATAATGCAGCTGACATTTATATCATGTCTTAAGGTTTACACAGCACTTTACAAACATTATTTCATCTCACCCCAATAACAATCCTGTTCTATGTCTTATTAATCACATTTTAGGGTCCTAAGCCCAGAGCGGGAGGAAATCTCAGTGGGTATCCATTCCAGCCCCTTCATTTTACATATGGGCAAACTGAGGCCCACAGCAGCGAGGTGGCCCCATAGTGCCTAGAGCATGGGCTGGAGCCTCAGGCACTTACTAGCTGTGTGACCCTGGGCAAGTCATTTCACCCTGTTTGTCTCAGTTTCCTCACCTGCAAAATCAGGGTCATAGTAGCATCTACCTGCCAGGGTCGTTGTGAGGATCAAATGAGATAATGTAGTTATAAAGCACTTAGTACAGTCCCAGGCACACAGGTGCCACATAAGTTCTTGCTCCTTCCCTCCCCACTCAGTTACCCCATCTGCAAAATGGAGCTAATACTAGCCTCTACCTCCCAGGATTGCTAAGATGATGAAATGAGATAACATTTGTAAAGTGCTTTGCAAACTGAAGACTAGTTATTATTATTATTATTACTCCAAATTCAGCAGTCAGCTGCCTTTCCCAAACTCTGCCTGGAAGGCTGGAGGGCAGAGCATGAAACTCTTCCCAAAACCTTCCTTTAGGCTCAGACCTTTCTAGTTAAGTCGCCATGTTTCATCTGCTTCTCTGCTTGGTTTTGACTGCATGCACATCACGCCCCTGCCATCAAGCGCCTTCTGGAGCCCCCAGCCCTTTGTAACCTCCTTTTCTGTATCATTTTCTCCCATTAGATTGCAAGCTCCCTGAGGACAGACACTGTTTCTTTTTCTTATTTGTATCTCCAGGGCTTAACACAGTGCCTGACACATGGTAGTGTTTAATGACTATGGCATATGTGTGTACATACATGCCCACTCCCTCTGGCCCCCTACCAGTAGAATATCATCTCCTTGAGAGCAGGGAATGGTTCATTCTTTGTCTCTCTATCCCCAGCATCTGCATAATGCCTGGTACATAGTAGGTGTTTGGTAATTCTTTGGTAATTGATTGATTATACCATACTCTAATGCAGACAGAAATGAAGCTGCTCTGGATGAAGAGAATACAGTGTGAGCTTAGTCCAATGAGAGGAGAGGCTGATGAACCAGGAGATCTGAGGCAGGACTTAGGAAGGACACAACCCTGGAGCTTGGCACTGAGAGCTTTATAAGAAGCAGATGCACTGGGGTTGGAGGAAGGACACAGGGAGTGCCCATCAACGAGCACCAGTCTTTAATGGAATGAGCCACTGGCAAGACTAACAAAAATTCGTAATTAAAAATCCCTTTCTGAATCTCAGCCTACTCATCTATAAAGTGGGGAGAATAATATCTGTGGTATTTCTCTCACGTGGCAGTCATGAGGATCAAATAAAATAATGTCTGAAAAATGCTTTGCAAATGTTAAAATGCCAGCACAATATCAGTTATTGATTCTGTTGTTGTCAACAATTTTAATAATGCAAACACCTCTTAATTTTTCAAAGCACTTTCACATCTCTCTCTATCCCATTTGGTCCTCACAAGAAACCTGAGAGGCACTAACACAGGGGCTTTCATGTCCATTTCACAGATGAGGAAACCCAAATGAGCCCCCATAATGTTCAGTGATTCCCACCAAAGGTGACCAAATGAATTTGTAACTAAGGGCTGGAATCTGGGGCTCCTGAATCCTCACCTTGGAGGAACCTGGGGGCTCACATTTGCATAATACTTGGAGGTATGCAAAAGGCTTTCCTTGCAACAATGCTATGGAGAGTAAGTAGTGCAAGTGTTAATATTCCCATTTTATAGCTGAGGAAACCAAGGCCGTAACTTGCCCAAGGTCAAGAAAAGTGAAGTATCTGAGCTTGGATCAAACTTTAGTCTCTCCTGACTCCAAATCCAGCACCTTTTCCACTAGCCACTAACAATGACTACAAGAGCTTGGTGGGACGAGAAGAGGCGGGTGGAGTTACTCAGGAAATGGGTAATGGGGTCAGTGACTCTTGGGAGGTAACTTGGAGAGCTGAGGCATAACCAGAGAGAAAGGGAGACAGAATTTCCCATTGAAGGAATGCCTCAAGTAAAAATAAGTGGTGGCAGATGTCCTGTAGACTTGGTAACAGTGAACAGATAAGTCCCTAGAAGGAGTATCTTTGTGCTCTGGCAAGCGCTGGACCTTCTGGAGTCACACCTGCTTCCAGACTCTCCCTCAGACACCTGCCAGCTGTGGGACGCTGGGAAAGCAGAATTTCTGTGACATGGGAGCAAGGATTGCACGTGCTCACTCACAGTTATTATGAGCAAAGACCCTTTCAAACAAGGGGAGCCTTCAGGCAGGAGACCTTTATTTTCAACATCTGGAAGTTCATTTTTATTCACAAAACAAGTGAAAATGCCTATAAACTTCAGAGAAGGGGCAAAGAAGCCCTAAGTTGACAAGTCAACATTCTTTAAGTACTTACTATGGGCCAAGCTCAGTTCTAAGGCTGGGGATACAAAGAAAGGCAAAACATGGTCCTCCCTTCAAGGAGAGTGTGTTCTAACGGCAGATTGAAACCATGCAGACAACTATGTCTCTGAAGAATATGATTGGAGGAGGAGGTGGCAGGATACAGGGAGGCTGTGAGAACGGAGAAGGGACATTGTCTATGAAATATCACGGGGGAGAAAGCAAGACTTCATCACCTACACCCACACTGACAAAAAGGAGAGGAATTGAACAGATCTCAAGTCTAGCAGAGGGATGCTGTACATACAGACTTGTTCAATTCAACAAGGATTTCTTTAGCACCTGCTATGAACAAGGCACTGAGTGAGAGGCTGGAGATGAAGTGACAAAAAAGAAATAGTGCCTACCCTCAGGGAGTTTACAAGGATCTGGGGCAGGGTAAGGAGGATGATACATTTAGAAGTGAGCATATACAAAGTAATTTCAAGAGGGAGAGAGTGCTAACCACTCTGCAGGAGAAGCAGGTCAGGAAAGACCTTGAGTAAGATGTGATACCAGGAATTGTACTTCAATCAATCGATCACTTAACAGTTATAATACTTACTATGTGCCAGGCACTGTTCTAAGTGCTGGAAGAAATATAGGTATGACATAGGGAAGAGATAAGGAGAAAGTGCATCCCAGGCATGGGAGACAAGGCAAGTAATCAAGAGAGGAAGGTCATGGAATTGACTGAGGGGATGTGAGGGGACCTGGGAGATGGCAGTACCATTGACGGCAACTGCGAAGGTTGGGGAAGGGGCAATAGGAGCTCTTTTAAAGACACATTTGACATCAGGACCCAGATGCATGGCTCCTGCTGCAGAAAGGGTCAGGGTGAACATAGCATCTTCCACAATGTGGTTCCAACCCACCTTTCTAGTCCGCAACATAACTCCCCTTCACGCACACTGGGGACCAGCCAAATTGGCTTGAGCGTTCTCCAGACGGGAGGCTCTTATCTCTCATTTCTGTGCCTTGGCACTAGCTAACCTCCATCTCAGGAATTCCCTCCCCACTAACCTCCTCTTCTCAGAACCTCTGGATTCCTTCAAGCTGCAGTTCAAGCTCTCACTCCCTTTTGCTTGAAGCCTCTCCTCATTCCCACAAGCTGCTTGTGCTCTCCACCCCTCACCCCCATAGATGACCTTGTGATGATTTTCTCTGTTTTACATCTACATGGGTGTGTACCTGTTGCTTCTTTTTGCACATCCAGTGTTGAGCACTGCCTGCCACATCTTTGCTGTTGTTTACTTGTTTCAGTCACCTCTGACTCCCCATGACCCCATGTGGGGTTTTCTTGACAAAGACACTGGAGTGGTTTGCCATTTCCCTCTCCAGCTCATTTTACAGATGAGGAAACTGAGGCAAACAGGGTTAAATGTGTTGCCCGAGGTCACACAGCTACTAAGTGTCTGAGGCTGGATTTGAACTCATGAGGATGAGTCTTCCTGACTCCAGGACTGGTGCGCTATCCACTGCAGCACTACCTGGCTGCCAAGCTGCAAGAAGTATTTACTGAGCAGCTAAGGGATGTGCAGTACAGTGTTAGGCACTGGTGTTGGAAAGATATAAATGAAACTGTCCCTGCCCTCATGGAGCTTACATTGTATTTGGGGAAAAGTGTGTACACATATATATAGGTATAACAAGGTCAATACAATTTTGGCAGACAGGCATTAGTGATAATGGCTTATAAGCAATGAAATCTGTCTTTCCCCTTCTCCTGCCACCATATTCCTGGCATTCTCTCTCCTTTTCTTCTCTTTTTACGGTGTCCCCCTCTGTCTCACCATCTGTTCTTTTAATAGTCAATGTTTCCACTCCGGTTAATCTTTCCATTTACATTGGGTTAGCAGGTACCTCCTCCCCGCCTCCCCCAAATCTCCACTTCCCCTACAACATAGATCTATCTGCTCATGTAAAAGACGTGTTTGAGGGCTGTCCAAAAAGAGGAAGCGGGAACCACAGAGCCTTCCTTCTTCAGACCATGAGACAGGCAGAGATTTAGCAACAAGAGCGCCAGTGCGGCCCCGTACTTGTCTGCTCTGAGGTTACGTCAGCCAAGTGACTTGATCCTGGCCACCCCTCCCTACTGAGGGGCCAGGAGCACACGAGCATTTTGGGGGAAACAGCGATGCCAACTGATGGCCTTTTCCTACGGATCAGCTAACTTTCCTTAAATTAAACACAGATGCTATCAATCCCTGGAAGGCTGGCCAGCCAGGGCCAGACGCACGGTTGGAGGAAAGACCATGCTAGGCCTGGCATTGAAGGGGCCCAGTGAAACTCAGCGTACTGGAACTGACCGAGAACAAGGCTGTTTTCACCTGAACCTCGAAGACACAATATTTTCTTTGGGAAGAGGCCCAAGGCGAGCACATGGTTGGCGCCCATTTCAGTTCGACTCAATCCATGGGATCCTCAGATGTTACACAGTCAGAGGAAGCAAGTCAGAAGGGGTGGCAGAGCCCATGTAGTCACAAGATCAAAGATTGGCAAATGGAAGGAAACTTAGAGGTCATTTAGTCCAACACACTCATTTAACAGGTGCGGAGAGCGGGGCCAAGGATTATCAGCTAAGTGACTTGTCCAAGGTAACGCCAAATTGAGCACCTATTAGGTCCAAGTCACAGGCATTGGGAATGAAAAAACAAAAATAAATCAGTCTGTTCCCTCAAAGAGCTTCCATTCCGCTTGGAGAAACAACGTAGAGAACTAAGTTAATATAAAGCAATACGAAGTAATTTCCAGAGAGTGAGAGAGAGAGAGAGCTAGCAATGGAGGGGATCAGAGCAGGCCTTGCATGGGTGATGTAGGTAGGCTGTGCTTTGAATTGCTAAAAGCAGAGGTGCATGCGGAGTGCATTCCAGGTATGAGGGGCAGAGGCAGGACATGGACGGTGGAATACACAGAACAGGAAGGGGACAGACAGGGACAGAGTGGACATACAGGAGCAAGGTGGAATAAGAGTTTGGGGGAGCCAGACGGGGGAGGGCTTCGAATGCCAGGTGGAGGACAGTGTCCTCTGAGCATGGGAGTTCTTTCCCTACTTCCCGTGGCCACAGCCAGACTGGGGAGGGCTTCGAATGCCAGGTGGAGGACGGTGTCCTCTGAGCACAGGAGTTCTTTCCCTCCCTCACCCATGGTCACTGTGGGCAGCTTTGAAGGCAGCAGGAGGAGGAAAAGGAGGAAGGGAAACCGCACCAACGTACCATCTTCTTGTTGTCCTGCTTGTTGATGCTGACCATGGACTCCTTGATGACAACATGGGTGATTTCAGGGAAGTAGGAGAAGTTATTCCATTCCTCCCGGGCTTTGTTCTTCTCTTCGTCTTTCCTGTGTTTGCTCTCCTGCTTCTTCCTCTTCAGCTTATTTTTCTCCTTCTCAACAGAAACCACCTAAAAAGAAATGAGGAAACCCCTCAGGGAGGTGGGACTTGCCTTTCCCCTTGGAAACAGAAAAGTGTTTAACAAAGCAAGCGCTGCTCCGGGTCTGAGCAGAGCCAACCAAGGGTCCCTGGCCAATGCCAGAGAAAGGAAGCGGGCTGCTCAGCGGGGCAGAACCTTGTCTTCAAATGGCCAGCCCAGGACCTGGGCAGAGCGTCAGAACAATCTCTACTGCTGGATGGAGCTCAGGGATCACCCCGCATCAATCCAAGGTCCTTTGTAAATATAGAGAAATACACACACATGCACACAGAGCTCTAAAATTGGAAGGCACCTGGAGGTCACTCACTCCAACAACCACCCAAGCATGCATGTTCTCAATAACATCCCTGGCCATTTGATCATTCAGCTCTACATGAAGATCTGAATTGGCTTTTTTGGCATCAAAATCTCTCTCTCTCTCTCATAATATATGCATATATATCATATACACACATATGTGTCCGCATGCAGACATACGCATGTGTATATGTATGTATTATATATACACACACACATGCAAACATGCAGAGAGGCTATCTATATCTATGTAGAGAGATTGATATATTTATATAGTGATTTATATTTATATGTAATTATATATGTGTATATATCCATATCCATATGTATAGTATTAAATGAATTTCTATGGGCTGTGTTGCAAGGTGGCTAGGAGCCTGGAAGCCTAATACCTCTAAAAGTCCAAGTCTCACTGTTGAAACAGGGATTGTGTGACCTCTACAAGTCACTGACCATCTTACAGCTCTAGGCAGCTCTGGAAGATGACAATTGCAGAGAAGGTGCCAATCTCCAATGACAGAGGGAGTTCCCTCATCCAGAAGCTCCCTCTATCAATGAAGTCACACATCCAGTTCCAGTCCATGCTCCAGGGCTTTCTAGATCAATAATATCTGCCACAGGGTGTGCTCTGTTGGCAAAGCTTTCGAGAACCATAGACCACCCTCCAGACCCATGAGAAGACATCAGAGCATGACCGTGGTAGAGGACACACACACACACACACACACACACACACACACACACACACACACA
>NW_020948328.1:0-18997 GCF_900497805.2 Vombatus ursinus | reverse complement strand
CTGGAGTTGGTGGATTGCATTCTTTCCTCCCACTTCTTTTTTTTTTTAACTGGCGATTTGTCTTTCTCTAGTTTTGTGCTTCTTCATCTATTTGCCACAATTTTTCTGACATCATTGACAATGATTAGCAATCCTATTCACCAGTTCTTTGATTATGGAAGGGTGTGGTTCACTCAAACCAGATGACTTGAGTCCATCCGCTTGGTACTCTCTTATATTAATGTTGTTGTTCAGTTGTTTTCAATAATATCCAACTCTTTGTGACCCCATTTGGGGTTTTCTTGGCAAAGATACTGGAATGGTTTGCTGTTTCCTTCTCCAGCTCATTTTACTGATGAGGAAACTGAGGCAAACATGGTGAAGTGACCTGCACAGGTTCACACAGCTAGTAAGTATCTGAGGCCAGATTTGAACTCCAGACCTAGCACTCTATCTGCACCACCTAGTTGCCCCCTTATAATAATAGGTAGCATTTATAATCCGCATTCAAAGAAAGAACTATGGAGTTTGAATGCAGATCGAAGCATACTATTTGCTATTTTTTTTCTTCTATTGAGTTTTGTTTCCTCTTTCTGGTGATTCCTCCTATTGGTTCTAATTCTTACTTACAACATCACTAATGTGAAAATAATGTTTAATAGTAATGTATATGTATAGCCTATATCAGATTGGGCGCCATCTTGGGCAGGGTGATGGGGAGGAAGGGGGACAAAAATTTTAAACTCAAAAGCATATGGAAGTGATTGTTGATAAATCAAAATAAATTAATAAAAAAATTAGGTAGCATTTATAGAGCACCTTAAGGTTTGCGAAGCACTTTGTAAGTATTATCTCTTGATCTTCACAACAGCCTTTGGAGGTAGGTGCCATTATTCTCCCCATTTTTCAGATGAGGAACCTGAAGCAGACAAAGGTGAAATGACTTGTCCAGGCTCACACAGCTGGCAAGTGTCTAAAGCTAGATGTGAACTCAGGTTTTCCTGAAGCCAGGCCTAGCACTTTATCCACTGAGCCACCCATCCTCCTAGATGCCTGATGTAACTGAGTCTGAACAAAAGCACGTCAGAATAGTCTGTATTTGTGGTGTTCTTCCTCTAATATTCATCAGGCTTTATTTTAAAATGCTTATGAAAGAGACAGAATTGTTTTCCCCTCGGCTAGCAGATCTCTTTCCTTGGATTTTCTCCAGAAGGTAATCTTCAGATTAAATGAAAAGGATAATTTTGTTTTGAAATACTGATATCTATTCTGAAATATTACTTTATAATTGGTACATTTTAAGTGTATTATATATTATCAAAAAATTTTTTTTTAAATTTCAAAGTTTGTAATAGGTAACAATGTAAACATCATTTAATTTTATTAATATCTTTTCTATTGTGGTTATAATTTGTTTTGGACCACAAAATTTCAAAACATTTATTGATACCTTGCTTTTTCATCACCTTCATTTTCAACTATATCCCTCTGTATCTCTTTACACAGAAAATCATCCCTCGTAACAAAGAGTAAAGAGGTTGGGGGAATAGTTTTTAGAAAACCAATCTGATGAACAAAATGAGATGGTATCTACAATATTCCATATGCATAGACCTATTTTCATCTCATCTCTTTGGGGCCAAGCTTGATGTATACATGGTTCCATTTTTCTATTTTGCTTCTTTTCCATTTACATTGTGTAATTATTCTATTGTATTCTGGCTCTTACTTCATTTTTCATCTGTTCATTTAAATTTTCTCATACCTGCCCATGGAAGAAAGACAAAGTAGACTAGGATTGGAGATGGCCTTGAAGTCAGGAAGACCTGCGTTCAAGACTTACCTTTTAAACGTATTGGCTTTGTGAAGTTGGGGTAGGTCACTTGCTACTAGTGTTTCAGGCAGCTCTCTAAGGCCAAGAGTTGGCAAGAAAGTTCATTGATAGAGGGAATTTCCTCATTGAGATCTAATTCCCTCCCTATCCCTATGCCTATCTGTATTCTGCAGATTCACTGTTTTTTATGATGTAATATCTCATTACACTCATATGTCAGTTTCTTTAGACATTCCTCAAAGGATGGGAATCCATTTTGTTTCCAGTTTTTTGCTACCACAAAAAGTGCTGTTGTATTTTGATGTATATAGGACCTTTCTATCTTTGACTTCTGTGGTATGCCTCGTTGGTTAAAAGAATTTTTAAAAATATGAGCATTTTAGGGGCAGTTAGGTGGCACAGTGGGTAGAGCACTGACCAGGAGGAGGAGGAGGAGGAGGGAAAGAAAGAAAGATATGAGCATTTTAGTCACTTTCTTAACATAGTTCCAAATTGCTTGCTAGAATGGTTGGATCAATTCACAGTTCCACCAATATGGCGTCTTGCCCCAGCCCCTTTGACTATTCCCATCATTTGCCGTCTATGCTAGTTTGCTGGGTTGTGAGATGAAACCTCAACATTTTGATTTGCACTTATTTCTCTTACCATCAGTGACTTAAAGCAGTCCTTCGTATAATTGCATAAAGCTTGAAATTCTCTTTTTGAGAACTGTTTGTATGCTTTGACGATTTATATACTGGGATATGACTTTTGGCTTTATATATCTGTGTCTTCCCCACATATCCTAGAAATCAGGTCTTTATTGGAGATATTTGATGCAATAATTTCCTGCCCACAATTGACAACTTCCTTTCTCATCCTAGTTACATTGATTTTATTCATTCAAAAGATTTTAAATTTCAGGTAGCTAAAATGATCTGTTTTATCTTTTATGATCACCCTTTTCCTTATTCATAGGTGGGAAAAGGCTTTTCTTATTTTTTTTTCAGTTTTTTTTAAATGTGACCTTTAATAAATTAGTTACCTATTTTGAGCTTACTGAGGATTGGTTAGACCTTAAACTCTTAGAGGGCACCCAGGTAGCTGTGTTTGATTAACTGGTTCTTATCCATGTGGCTACTAAACAGCTTCTGTTTTGTTTTAATGTTTTATTAAAAATGTAGCATTGAGTAGCAATATATATTAAGCCACTAAATTTCTTTTTTATTATTAACATTTAAAACTATTGATTCCAATGCATAAAGTGTCACAGAGGCAGCATGAAGTAGTGTAAAGAGCGTTCCTTTGTGTTAGAAAGAAATGTGCCTTCTGAGACAGAAAATCTGGTATTTTGAATTGAGATCTGCTAGCCGAGGAGAAAACAATTCTGCCTCTTTAATGAGCATTTTAAAATGAAACCTGATGAATATTAGAGGAAGAACACGATAAATACAGACTGTTCTGATGCACTCTTTTTCAGACTCAGTTACATCAGACATCTAGGAGGATGAGTGTCTCAGCAAATCCAGTGAAGCAGATGTCAGGAAAACTCCGTAAAATGAAATGGTTGATTCCATTTAAAAAAAAAAATCAAACCTTTATGGAATCTCTAAGGAACATTTTTCATTTTTGTCGAGTAACTTATTTCTGGTAAATAAGATCTAGCAGTTACAGGTTTGCAAATCATTTTAAATATGTTAACTCATTTTATCTTCATAACAACCTTGTGTAGTAGATGCTATTATTATCTACATTTTCCAGATGAGGAAACTGAGGTCACACAGCTAATAACTGCTTGAGTCAGAATTTGAATTCAGACCTTTTTGACTCCAAATCTAAGGCTGTATTCACTGAGTTGCCCCTATGGAAATCCCTCAGTTGAAGGCCCTCCGTTAGGTGGTCCAATGGATTGGAATTGGGAAAACTCATCTTCATGAGTTCAAATCCAGCCTCAGACACTAGCTGTATGACCCTGGGCAAGTCACTGAACCTTGTTTGCCTCAGTTCCTCATCTGTAAAAATGAGGTGGAGAAGGAAATGGCAAGCCATTCCAGTATATCTGCCAAGAAAACCCCAAATGGGGTGACAGAGTCAGACACAACTGAAAACAATTGAATAACAAAAAAGTCTGACACTGACTGTGGGACCCTGGACAAATCAGTTACTTCTTGCTGCTCTACATTGGTAGAATGAATTTCCTTTTTATGAGTCCCTTAAACTGGTAAAATCGCCAATCTGAAACAATTACAAGAAAATTATTATAATAGTATTTTTGATGATAATGGTTATCTTATTATTTTTGAATCTAAAGCTTCCATATGATCGGGAGCCAATTTTTAGACTGCAGTTTAGGGTGTGGTCCAAATTAGCACAGAGAAGGGTCAGATTATTTCTGCAAATTTTGGGGATGGGGAAGCCCTCTGCCATCTAGGGGAGAACTTTGAGAAGAGTAGGTGGTTTTATACTCTAGGTTCTTTATAGAGTTTTTGAAAGCATTAACTATGTTCTATACCAACAGACCTCCTCAAAACCACCACCACCACCCCAAAACCTACCTCAGATGTCCCTATAGGGCTAGGGGCAACTAGAAGAAAGTACATAGCTTCTCATCATAAAACAAAGATGCCAAGGGATTCTCCACCATAGAACCTTTAATTCACAATTTGGCCACAGCAGAGGCTCTGTGTTATTTTGTTGTAGGAGGGGCACTGCTTCTGGAGTCAGAGGACCTGGGTCCAACTCTCTTCCCTGACGCTCATCACCCGTGTGACTCTGGTCCAGTTGCTTCATCTCTGTAGGCTTCAGTGTCCTCATGTGTCCAATGAGGGGGTTAGACTAGACAGCTTCTGAAGGCCCTTCTACCTCTGGAACTGTACGACTGTGATCCTGTGAGCTCACTAAATTGGAGATCCGTTAATTAAGATGAAAAGAGCAGCCTGCAAACTGTTGAGACTTGCCTCTGTTAGCACAATGCCTGGCATGTAGTAGGCACTTAATAAATGCTTATTGAATTGTCTCTTTCAGCCTTTGTTACCTTATTGGATGGGGAACAAGCCCAAAATGCCATCCAGACATTTCACCAATATTCTCTTCGTGGAAAGGAGATAACTGTTCAGCTGCAGCCCACGGATGCTTTGCTCTGCATCACCAACCTGCCCCCTTCTTTTACAATAGAAGAATTTGAGGAACTGGTCCGGACATTTGGCAATATTGAGAGGTGCTTTTTGGTCTACAACGAAATCACCGGCCATTCTAAGGGCTATGGCTTTGTGGAGTACATGAAAAAAGACTCTGCCGCTAAGGCTAGGTCAGAACTGTTGGGTAAACAGTTAGGAGGTTTCACTCTCTTTGCACAGTGGATGGATGTGAATCAGCTGGCCACCGATCTCATTCATTCTAAGTGCCTATGCATCGATAAACTCCCCAGAGACTTCACCGACTCCCAAGAGCTCTTGCAGATTTTCTCCTTTAGTCATAAGCCTGTGTTTGGTCAGGTAGGTACCCTTCAAGATCCTAAGTTTGAAAGCTTTCTCAGTTATGGAGACAGAGCCGTTGATGATAGGTACACACAGGTTCAATCATTGGGAATGACACTGGCAACTTCAGACTTTCTTTTTTTCTGCTCCTTCCTTAGGCTGTGGCTGAAGACCTTTGCGTCTGTGGCATTTGAAAATGGCTCTTTTCTACTGTTATTCACAAGAGAGAAGTGCCTTTTAAATCATTTAAAATCTGCTCTCGGCAAATCTAGTTGAGCGAAGCATATCAATAAATCTCCTGAAAATGAAAATGGTCTATTCCATAGAAAAATTAAGCCTCTAATTTTCACTGGAGGTTTGATAAACAGCTAACTCAAGAAACTCTAAAAAATATTTCTTATTTTTGTCAAATAACTTATTTCTGGTAAATAAGTAGGAAATGCACATTAGATATTCTTTCTGCTGGTATTTAAGAACACCCTCACCAAGCCATGCCAGGCTTTAAGTTAATGGCAAAATAATTAGTTCTCTTTTGATGTTTGTTTTTTAAAAAATGTTACCCTGTTCATAAAAAATATATTGGTACTGGAAGGATTCGTAATTTCCTCAGTGTGGGCACTTGGCCAGAATGCAACCTTCATGCAACTCCTTAGATACTAACCTTTGAGTGTTCCCATGGTTAAATTATTTAACCCCCTGAGGACAAATTAATAGTAAGCCCCTTTGAACTTAGCTGATCTGGTTCTGAAACAGCAGATACACACTTCTTCACTAGTTTGTAATTGAAGGCTGATTAGCACGTAGGATCTGCCCAAATTTGTACTCCACTGGTATAGCTTTTAGAAATAAGGGTTACCTCCACATTCCAGTGAGACATTGGAATAAGACTTTGGTAGAAGTTCATAGAATGAAACCAAGACATACCAAAACAAATCCCCAGGGTAAATGCACTTTTGACTTAACATACGTTCATCTAACAAAGTTTTAAAAATGACATTTATTGAATGTAATTCCTTCCTTCCCTCCTTCCTTCTTCCCTTCCTTTCTTCCTTCCTCCCCCTCCCCCTTTCCCTCCCTCCCTCCCTCCTCCCTAAACTTCTAATTTCGTTAGTATATGGAAATTCAGATGAGGAAATTCCCTCCACCAGTGTAGGTCATCACCCCTCTGTGACTTCTGGTCCTAGAGAAGTGCCTAGCACACAAACAGTAGAAGTGATTATAGTCCAGAGCCCAGAAACAAGTATGTGTCCCAAGTGGGACTTGAATCAAGATCCTGCCTTGGTTTCTCCTCTCTCCTTGTCTTTGTTTCCTCAGTGCTTTCCACACTGCTTGGCACATACTGCTTGGGTGCTCCGTAAATGCTTGTTGATTGATGGATGCCCAGTACCAAGCTATCTGGGCAATGGATATACTAGAGATAACATTAAAAGAAAAAAACAACAACCAGGTTGATGGCGTCCTCCTCCTTCCTTCTTTCCATGAAACCAACTGAAACAGACACACAGAAGCAGAAGGGCATTCGATCATCCTGTCTGAGCCCTTCTTCAGCACTTGTGTCACGCATTCTTTCTAAGCAGATTAAAATGCCTTTGTGAGATGTTTAACAAAATCAAAATGTAATAGGACTTAGATTGTGTTAATATATTTTCACTTGGCAGCCCACAGATCTTTATGTACATTTAGTGACCCCCAGTTTCTACTAGAGTTTGACACTCCTGCTTTATGGAATCATTTCCCCATCATTGAAAAGGTGATTTACTATATTTTTGAGTCATGGTAGTCTGATAGATCCTTTAAAGAATGAGAGTGGCCAACCTAAACCTCTTAAGATTGATGGGCAGTACTTGAAATAAAGATAAAGGAAAAAATCCCTGCACGAGTTATTACCTTGAGACTGTGATTATGCTTTTGGAAAGATCTAAAATAATATTACAACATAGGAAAATGCAAATGATGATGGTGACGGTGCTGATAGCTGGTATTTACAGAATATTTTACAAAGCACTTTCCAAATGTTATCTCATTTGATTCCCACAACAGTCCTGTGAGGTAGATGCTTTTGTTATCCCCACTTCACAAATGAGGAAACTGAGGCTGAGAGAGGTTGACTTGCCCAGGACCAACTAGCTGGCAAGTGTCTGAGGCAGGATTCAAATTCAGGTCTTCCTGACTCCAAGCTCAGCACTCTACCTGTTGGACTGCCTGCCTGCCTATGGATATCCTCCCACTACGGCACAGTCCCAGAGTTGGAAGGAGTCTCATTAGCTTTCTAGTAATACCTGAAAAAGAATTCCTTCTATCACATATAGAATAATAAATGGTTATCTAGCTTATCTCTCAAATAAAATTATATTCATAAAGTGCTTAGCGCAGTGCCCTGTCACATAGAAGGCACTTAATATATGCTTATTCCCTTCCCCCTTCTCTTTGCTTGTAGATCTCCAATGACGGTGGAATCTCCTACTTCCTGAAGCAGACCGTTTCATCTTGGAAATAGTCATTAGGGACATTTTCCTTACTACAGACCTCTGTTTTTCTCTTTGCATCTTCTGTTTCTTGCTCTTCAGCCTTCCTGATACAAATTGAAAACCTCCCACATCTTCTCACTCTGTACAATTCTTGTCCATGTTTTTCTATAAAGACTCTCTTGTGGATCCATACCAATATGTTGGATGCCTTCTTTGGGTTTCATGTCTTGGAGGTGCCCATTTGTCCCTCTTGCAGTCTCTGTCTTCTCCCTTTCTCCAGAGAGTATCTCCACCCCTGGCCACACACAGCCTTTAGAATGACTCACGTGCAACATGGTACCCACAATGACTTGCTCAGTTGATCAGCATTGTAACCTACAATCAGTTTGTCCTTGAAAAATGTAAAAATATCTTTTACACCAGGTGAATTTTGTAAGCAAATATTTCCAAGCAATTCTCAGTTAACTCTTTGCAAATGAAATGTGTATTACCTCAGTTGGCACAGGATGAAGGGAACTATGCAGGCGGGTTTGCTGTAGTTGAATATGACACTGCAGAACACGCTGAGGACGTTCAGCAGGCAGCTGATGGGATGACGATCAAGGGAAACCAGGTCCAGGTGTCCTTCTGCGCCCCTGGAGCATCTGGAAGAAGTACATTAGCAGCGCTGATCGCTGCGCAAAGAATGGTAAGGAATATTGACTTTGAAAATACAGAAAATTTCTCAAAAATGAAAAAAAAAACTGCTTCTTCCAGATCGCAATGTAGCTAATTGAGTGTTTGTCTCAGTTTCTTCTATCCAAGATAATTGATCGTTGTGTCTAAAGTCTTCTCATTCATTCATTTTATTTGATTGAACAACAACAACAATAATAACAGTAATAATTTTACAGCACTTTAAGGTTTGCAAAGGGCTTTACATGTATTATAAACAATGCTGGGAGGTAGGTGCTGTTATTATCCCCATTTTACAGATATGGAAACTGAGACTAAGAAAAGTTAAATGACTTGCCCAGGATCATGTGGCGAGGAAGTGTCTGAGGCAGGATTCTAACTCAGATCTTCTGACTACAAGTCCAGGACTATCTACTAGACAAACTGCCTCCCTGATTTCTGTAAATACCAGCTATCAGCACCGTCACCATCATCATTTGCATTTTCCTATGTTGTAATATTATTTTAGATCTTTCCAAAAGCATAATCACAGTCTCAAGGTAATAACTCGTGCAGGGATTTTTTCCTTTATCTTTATTTCAAGTACTGCCCATCAATCTTAAGAGGTTTAGGTTGGCCACTCTCATTCTTTAAAGGATCTATCAGACTACCATGACTCAAAAATATAGTAAATCACCTTTCAATGATGGGGAAATGATTCCATAAATTTCTTCTGTCACAAGCTTTTGAAGAAGTACTTTTTTGGGGAGGAGGGGAATAAGTAATTAACTAAATGATGATTTCTTCAATCAATCCAGAAATCTGGCAGTGGAAAGAAGATATTGTTTAATAACGTGCTTGTAGCTTCACTTCACTTCCTGGAACAATTCTGGCACACGTGATTAAGGGGATGGTTTGTGAGCATTTAGAAAGGGAGGCAGTGATCAGAGAAAGCCAGGGTGCAAGTCACGCCACATTAACCTCACCTTTCCACATTAGGTCAGGGGAAATGCTAGTGTCTTCAGCAAGGTGTTTGACAGTCTCTCTTGGACTACTCATAGTTAAAATGGAGACATACAGGAAGATGTCTTTGGATCTGGCTGAAGGACAGGCCCAGATAGAGACCATTCGTGGGTCAACATCCATCTGGAGCCCAGGCCTGAGTACAACCAGAGTACTTAGGGTGTTTTGTTCAAGACCTTTCTTGTTAGGAAAGGCACTGGTAACATCCAGAGAAGGGCAGCTGGGGTGATAAAGCTCCTCTAATTTAGGTAATATGTGGGTCTAATAGAGTAATGGAGTCTCTTTAACCTGAAGAAGAGAAGGCATGGGGGTGAGAGAGGCCATGACAGTTGTCTTCAGTTACATAAGATGTCCTGTGGAAGAAAGATTAGACTTCTGTTGCTTGGCCCCGTAGGCCAATGTGGATGTTATAAAGAAGCGAAGTTAGTTTGATGCAAGGAAAAACTTCCTTAAGCTCCAAGCTGTCCCAGAGTGCCTAGAAAGGTGTTCTGGGTTCCCCCTCACTGGAGTTTTCAAGCGGAGTCTGGATGACCCTGCACTCATTGAGGATAGCGTAGTGGGAATTCTTGTTCAGGGACAGTGTGGACAAGATGAACACCGAGGCTCCCCCCCCCCAACTCTGAGCTACTGAAATTCTGTGACCCCAAGAGCAGTCTCCTTATTGCTAGGGTATTCCGATCGGGCCAGAGAGAGCTGTTTCTGATAGGACATTCTGATTTCTTTTATGCCTCTGTCATTTTAACGTTTATTAGTTTTATGATGAGAGTCTGTCTATTAAATTGATAATACCACAAATGTTTCTTTGTAAGCACTTGGTCCATCTTATGGTGGTCTTGAAATGTTGCATAGTAGGAGGTCCCATAGAACTGTAATTCAAAAATATCGTTATTTTTAAGTTGGGATTGAATCGTATAACCAATGGATACCATAAAGGAGCCTATTTTTTAATGTAAATATGGAAGATTTGATTTGTAAATTTAGACATATGGTTATTCCCCAAACAAGGATTAAACAAATGATATCTTTTGCATTTATCTTGGTTTTAATGTTGCTTATTTCTGTGTTCATTTAAGATGCGCAATAATCGAAAGGGTTTACTTCCAGAGCCAAATCCAGTACAGATTATGAAGAGTTTAAACAACCCCGCCATGTTGCAGATTTTACTGCAACCACAGTTACATGGACATGCTGGTAAGCCAGGTGGGCATAGCTGTTAAAACAACATGTATTTCAAATTCAGAATTTAATGTGAACTTTGGTATTCTGATGAGAAAAACACATTTGTAACCCTATGTTTAAAACAACATTGAACATCAGAAAACCCTAAGATTAGAGAATCACACAGAATCTCAAAATTCTGAGTTGGAAGGGACCTCAGTGACCATCCAGAATCTTCTCTACAGAATATTCAGCAAGTTGTCTTTCCACCTTTGCTTGAAGACCACCCTTGAGGAAGAGCCATTCCCCTCCCTCTCTCATGGCATCTCATTCCATTTTTGGACCATTCTAGTTGTTAAGGAGTCTTTCCAGACATAAAGCCTAATTATGCCTTCTGTCCACTGATCTTTGGCCCTCTGAGGCTAAGCAGAGGAAGCCTAATCCTTCTTCCACATGCTGTCCCTTTGAATACTGTTACGATTCTGCCCTCTTTAACTATTCTTCTCACCAGGCTAAACATCCTCCAACTCCTTCCGCTGATTCTCATATGGCATACCAGGAGTAGGGAACCTGTGGCCTCGAGGCCACATGTGGCCTTCTAGGTCCTTGGGTGCAGCCTTTTGACTGAGTCCAAGTTTTACAGAACAAATCCTTTTATTAAGCACTTTTTGCTACAGTAGCATAAATACTGACTCAGGTGGATAATAAATATGCACATAGATACATAGATTTATTAAATGATACATAGCATTATTAAATGTTTACCATGTGCCAGGCATTGTGTTAATCACTGGGGATACAAATACTAGGAAGCAAGATGCTCCCTGCCTTCAAGAAGCTTACATTCTAATGAAGGAAGACAACACTTAAAGGGACCAGGAAAGTGGGGGATGGCAGGAGTGTGAAAGGAAGGCAAAGAAGGAAGCAGGAGGAGCAGTCTGGTGAGTCCAAGTGGGAGGCTGTGCTTTTTCTTAAAATGGTGGTTGAGCTTGAAGTTCATTAAGAAATCCAGATCTTTTTCAGGTGATGGATGTCTGGTGAGGCCTCCCCAATCTTATATTTATGTATTGGGTTTTAGAACTCAAGTGTAAGACTTCATGGTTGTCAAATTTTAGCTTAATGGATTAAGCATGGTGCTTTAACCTGTTGGGATCTCTTTGGGTTCTGACTCCGTGTACAGGGTGTTGTTAGCTCTCCCTCCCAGTTTTGGGTCATTTGTGTGTTTGTTACATGTGCTGTCAATGCCTGTATCCAAGACTGTGATGAACTTATCAAGCACATCAGGCCAAGTCCAGATGCCTGAGGGCGCTACATCAGGTACTCTTTCCAAGATGATCCCGGGACTGTTTGTGACTCCTCTTTGGACGCATCTATTCATTCCGTTCTAATCAACCTAATTGTATGATCATTCAGCCCATATTTTTTCCCCAACAACATGAGAGACTTTTGTTGAATGCTTTGCTAAAATGTAGATAAACCATAGCATCCCCTTTACCTACCAGCTTAATAATCCCATTAAAAAAGAAAATGAGGTTAGTCTAGATTCACCTATTCACAGTGAAGTCATGTTGGCTTTTCATAGTCATTGCTTCCTTTTCCAAGTGACCACTGACCGTCCTTTTAGTAATACAGTCTAGCTTTTGGGCAAGAATTGAAGTCAAGATCAATGGCCTCCAGTGGGAAGCCTGCATTCCCTTCCTATTTTTGATAATGAAGGTGTTTGCTCTTTTCTAAGTCCTTTGGTACAAGGGTAAGAAACCTGCGGCCTCGAGGCCACATGTACTCTAGTTCTAGCCCTTCGACTGAGTTCAAACTTCACGGAACAAATCCCCTTAATGAGACAATTTGCTCTGTAAAACTTGCACTCAGTCAAAAGGCGGCACCCAAGGACCTAGAAGGCTGTGAGTGGCCTCAGGGTCACAGGTTCCCCACCCCTGCTTTGCTCCCTCCTGTTCTGCATGCTCCTAGTGGCTCAGCCATCACACTTGCCACTGCTTTCAGCCGTTGAGTTTGTAGTTGATCTGATACTGATACAAACTTCTGAAGGGCGGCTTGATGCTTTTTTATCTCCTTCCTTTAGGGGGAAGGGAGTGGCTATCAGTGCCTAGCTTACACCTTGTCTTGCACAGGGCCATCAGCAACCCTCTGACACCCCACCTCATTTCCAACTCTAACTCCCATATTTGTGTTATCTTCCCCTATTCAAATGGAAGCTCCTTGAGGGCAGGGGCTATGTATTTCACTTTTGCACTTGCATTCCCCAGTGATTGGTACAATTCTTGACACTTAGTAAGTGCTTAATGATTTTTTTAATTCACTCATTCACTCATTCTTTGAATTTTGTTCCATTCCTTCCTTTTCCAAGATCATTCTCCTTGGCAGAGAAGATCAGAATTAGACAGCCACTGGTTATCATTGTCCCCTCCATAATGAGCAATGATCCTATCCCTTCTTTGATCTTCCTCTTTTGCTGCTTTCTTCAGCAACTTCTGCTCATTCTGACCTTTAACACTCAACATTTTCCTTATAGGCCAATGCCATATATCTTTTTCCCCCTCCCTTGCTTCCGCAGTCTTTTTTTTTTCTTCTTAATCTGAGTCGGTTCTCTGAACCGATGGGCGAGATGGTGCCAGGATGCTTTGGAGGGGTCCAAACTGGGGTGCACTTCCTATAGTGTGGAGGTGGAGTCTTTTTTGCATTCAGTAAGTATCATACCATAAAGATAATTCTTGAGATGGTATTCGTTTATACAGCTGATAATGATTAACAGAACAGCATTACTCATTTACTTTAGCAAAGGTCATAGTTTGGCTACGCCTTTTCTTTGTGAAGTTACAGGTCTGTTTCCTCTTTCTTTACTTTCATAAAAAGACATTCTGTCAAAAACAATCAAGGCAGCATTGCTTTCTAACAACACTATTCAGTCTTTTAGTAAACACATCATTGTCTTCATAGATGGCTAGTCGGCAGCTAAGGAACTATCTGTTCCAAAAGTTTGTATGTTAAGTCAGTTGTCTGGAACGTGGAATGCACTTTCCTCTTTAGTCATTGTTATAGAGAGTGCGGATGCAGGTTCCCAGGCTGACTCTCAAATGCTGTTTAACCCCTTATGCAGCTCAAGTAAAATCTGTGTCACCGATGCTCTCTAAGTGAGCCACCAAGTGCAATAGTGTTCCTAGAGGAAAATGCATGTGTAGGTTCTAGCTCTGGATGCTAGGAACACACCTCCCTCGCTGTGGAGGGAATAGGAATTCCCTCTCCCTTCATCTACTCCACTAGATGGGTAGTAGATCAGGAGCTCCCTTTGGCTCCCGGGTGCTTGTGGAATGGTAGCAGGACTGAGCACTTTGAAGAACATAATTTTGCATCACTAAGGGTAAGGAGAAGGAAGGGAGCTATGAATGGTGTGAGAAGCAGGGTTGGAGGCTCCAGGGAGTTGTGGGTAAAGAGATGTTCTTGTGAGTGTGTGTGGGTGGGTGTAGAAAAAAGGTAACTTTCAGAAGCAAGAGGCACTTGCATCTGGGGAAATCAGGAAAGGCTTCATGTAGGAGGTAGTATATGAATGAATAAGTGAACAAATGAATGAACAGCATTTGTTAAATGTTATTAAGTGAAAGGAGACAGGTGTAGGAAGAGAGTGAAAGGAAGGGAGAGGGTAGTGGGAGGAACCCATTTCCTCAGCCTTGGCAAGTCTGCCTTCCCCCATTTGCCATTCTAAGCCTCTCCACTTGGCTGGGTTCCCTGGAGCCTGCTATGATGGCTTACCTTTGCATGTGGCTGAAGCTTAAAATAACAGATATCTTCCAAATAGGTTATTCTTTAAAATACAGTGATTTTGTGTAATGGCTTTTCAGTGTCTTTCTGTATGCTTCCTTTCTAAGAATGTTTATTTTAGGATATAGCTAATCCTGGGACAACTGTCCCAAATTCTGACATGCTGACTCTCTGGACTCCCCACTTACACACACACACACACACACACACACACACACACACATTTATACACACATATTCTCACACACACTCACACACATTTTCACACACACACACACACAAACACGCACTCACACACTCTCACACTCACTCATTCCTTTGCTTTTTACTGCTGCAGAGGGAGTTAAGTTGTCCCTGACCTCTGGGAGTGAGCAGCCATTGGGGCCTGGCCAGGGTCAGCCCCAGTCCTGCCTTTCCAGCCACATCTGGACACCCAGCTCACAATTAGAATTGAAATGGGCAGAACTGAACTCGTCTTCTGCCCCCACCCTACTTCTCCCTACATCTCCCCATTTCTGTTACTGGCTCCACCGCTGTTCCTCAGGCTGGAAAACCAGGAGTGATCCCTGCACTCCTCAGATCCAGCCATTAGCCTTGCTAAGTTCAATCCTGTCTACATGCAGAGGGTCTTCTCTCTTCTCTTCGGTCCTTCTATCAGCACCAAGGTTTAGCCATTGCTTATTCTTCTTGAGGACTCTGGCAGTAACTTTCTTGATAGATTTCCAGTGCTAATCTATTACACACTGACCTTCCTAAAGCTTAATTTTTCTAAAGCATTGCTTTGGCCGGGGCTTCAGTTTCCCCATCTGTAAAATAAAGGGATTGGACTAGTTGACTCTGTGGTCCCTTCTGGCTAGCAGGGCTCTGATCCTCCAGGTATTTATGCCATTTCCATGGGTATAGGGGTCGATTCAGATCTCGGTATCTTTCACAGCACCTTGTCTACATTAAAATTGTTGTAGAGATACATGAGGAGTCAAAGAATGGATGTGAAAGGATGTATTGATGTGGAAGCAGTGTGGGGTAGTAATATGAGCCCTGATTTGGAGTCAGAGGAACTGGGATCGAATCCCAGCTCTGTATTTTACCCTCTGTGGGACCCAGAGGCAAAATCTGCAGGCCTGAGTTTCTGCACCTATGAAAGGAGGGCAGTGCTGGGGGGCCTCAGGCATGGAGTCTTTATGGTGTCTGGCTACACGTGGCCTGGCAGCGGCTCCTTGCCAAGGAAGTTCAACTCTCTCTGTCCTTTCTCCCGAATGCTTTGCTCAGCTGAAGAGCCACCGCTGGCTATGTTGCGTGGTGGTTCAGAATCTTTTCGCGGCTTCCCTTTGCTTCCTTAATCAAAGTCACCCCTCGCCCCGTCCGCCAGATGTGTGCCTCCTCACTGGTCCAGTTTTGTCTCATCACTTCTCTCCATGTTCTCTATGCTCCAGTCAAACTGGATGCCCTGCCTTCCCTCCTCTGTGCCAGGCCAGGCCCTGTACCCGGGATGCTTTCCTCCCCTCTGGAGTCATTCTGTAAAGGTTAGCTTCTGCGCTTCTTCCTCCAAGAAAGCTTTCCCAAGACCCCAGCTCCACACCTCAACCCTCTCTCTTTGCCCCTTATCGCTAATACCCTTACAGGTCATTTTGTATTATACGTGTTTTTGTCTGTGTTAGGTCCCTCTCTTAAATCGTAAGCTCTGTGTCTCTAGGGCCATTTAACTTTGGAATTTCCTCTGTGTTTTCAAATGGTGATCAGCACACAGTAGGTCCTTCAAGTTTGTTGGATTGCACTGAATCGAGTTTAGGGCTTCGGGAGGTCAGGGTGCAGGATCATAGCATCTCCAAATTGAAAGGAACCTCAAAGGTCATAGCATCATAGATTTAGAGCCAGAAGGGTATTCGAAGTCATTCCATCCAATCCTGTTGTTTTATAGATGAGAAAACTTGAGGCCCAGGGAGACTGGGACTTGCCTAAGGCCACCCAGCTAGTCAGTGTCCGAGGTAGGATTTGAACCCAGGTCTTCCTGACTCCAGATGCCGTTTCTAATGCATTGTGCAGCTTCTCCAGCCCATACTTGAACAGCAATTCTCTTCTTCAAAATCCCCAACAGGTCTAGCCTCTCCATCCAGCCACCAGTGCTGGAGGCCTCATTGGCTCCTGACCAGCCCCTGCTAAAGTGTTTCCTTATTTCAAACTGAAATCTGCCTCTTCCAGCCCTGGTTCTGCCTCTGGGGCAAGGCAGAAAGCAACTCGTCTCTTTTCCTCATGGCAGGATTCCAGATGGCTGGAGATAGTTATAATACTGCCCCCACTCTACCACATTATTTTTCTCTCCAGGCTGAACATCCTCACTTCTGTCAGCTGGAGGGTGCCAGACCTTTGTGCCCCTGCATTTTCTCTGCTCATCATCCACATTTCGAATGCTTCAACTTTTTGTTGTTCAGTTGTTTCAAATGTTTCTGACTCTTCATGATTCCTTTTGGGGTTTTCTTAGCTGAGATACTGGAGTGGTTTGCCATTTCCTTTTCCAGCTCATTTTACAGATGAGAAAACGGAGGCAAACAGGGTTAAGTGACTTGCCCAGGGTCACACAGTTAGTAAGTGTCTGAGGCTGGATTTGAACTCAGGTCTTCCTAACTCCAGGCCAGGCACTCCACCCACTGCACCACTGGCTACTCTACCCTTCAGCTGGCCTGTGGTTTTAATGATAAGCAAATCAAATTCTGCTCCTGTTCCATTGATTGTTCCATCCGTGTCCTGCCATGTACTTGCTTTGTGACTTTGGGAGAGGCCCCTTTACCTCTATGGACCCCACCTTCTTCTTCTATAAGCTAGGAGAGTTGGACTAGTTGGTCACTGGCTCTTTCCAGCTACAACGATCTAAACCAAGTAAGGAAGACTCCACCTCTGACACCAGCAGGGTGACCTTGGGCAAGTCGTTTAACTTCTTTGGGCCTCAGTTTTTTTATTTGTAAAATGAAGGGGATGGCCTTATCTCTAAAGCCCCTTCCACTGCTAAATTGTGAGGACACACCATTCTTTGTCATTCCTGTGACCCTTTTTGCTTCGTGTCTTGTGAGACTTTCTGGCGTTTCGTGGAATTGAAATTTCCTTTTTTCTTCCAGCAGTTCTCGGAGCCCCTGCCAGTTTGCCTCATCTGGTGAACCCATCCATCACCCCTGCATTTTTGCAGTTGAATAAAATACACCAGGTATGGTCCAGACCCATGATCT
Organism: Vombatus ursinus; assembly: GCF_900497805.2. Classification (NCBI taxonomy): domain Eukaryota; kingdom Metazoa; phylum Chordata; class Mammalia; order Diprotodontia; family Vombatidae; genus Vombatus; species Vombatus ursinus. The sequence goes on along the minus strand of NW_020948328.1, from coordinate 1,434 downwards.
CCTCGGTCCAGGGAACCCTGGGGGTTCCATGTCCTCTCCCCTATCCTGTTTGACAAAGTCTAGGTAACTTGGGATTACAGAGATTTGTCTGGGGCACCAATGGGTTAAGTGTCACCCAGCCAGCATTTGGCCGAGGCGGGACCTGATGTCAAGTCTTCCTGACTCCAGCTCTCTTTCACGTTATTGCCCACCACACCAGGTGTGTCACAACTAAACAGCGTCAGATTTTCTGATTTGAGGAAGCTTTTGGCATTAACTGCTAAAGTTCTCGAGAACTTTCAACTACATAAAAATGAAAAATAAAATTATTTTTTAAGATATATGACTTGGAAAAAAAGATAACTCGGTTGTGACATACTTCTTGCTTGCTATGAAGTATGAAACTGTCTGTTGGTAACAAAGCTTGCTGCTTGTGCAGGCCAGTCAGGTCCTAACGTTGCCTGTTTCCAGCAAGGCTTTAACTCCAAATGTGTCATTGGTCAAGGGTATCAGAAGGCACAGTAATGTGAAAGTATTCTTAGAATTGGGGCAGTTGAGGGGACATAAATAATCCTTGCTTGCAAAGCAGTAAACAGATCTCTTACCTTTATTCCTGAGAAGTACAGACTTCAAATTCCAGTAGGGCCACACGGCATGTTGGGGACTTTTATTTCTGAGTGGCCTCAGAAGGGTTTCCCCACCGGTCATTTCAGCCTGGTGGGATTGTTCGTGTACCTCCTCTGAGCTGTTCTGATGAAGATAGGAACTTCAGTCCTTGCTTAATCTGAAGTTAAACTGTAATTTCAGTTAAGAGGCTGGTGAAAAGATTGATTTATATCAGAGTGTCCATTCTACTGGACAGAATGATTTGGGACTTTGTATATCTGGCCATCAAAAGATTGCCTTTTGGATAACCCTACACCACCACAATCATAATTATAGGGACTGGGCCAGTGATTTCTTTGATATGCGGAACTCCCAAGTGAGGAATATCCCTCTTCTAATGCAAGTTGGCACTCTTCTGCAGTTTGTGGTTTTAGAGAGTTGCCTAGAGCCCTCAGAAGTTAAGTGACTTGCTTAGGGTTACGTATTCATCTAGTGAGTCTGAGAGTGGATTTGAACTCAGTTCTTCCTGACTGAAGGCCCAGCACTCTATTCACTGTGGTGCCCTGTTTTGTTTTTGTACATTATTTTGCCTTCATTAAAATTTTTAAACTTCATTAAAATTTTTTGAAATCATGTCTACGCAATCAATCAGTAGGTATTTATTAAGCACCTACTGTGTGCCAGGCAGTGTGCTAAGCACACCTTGAAATGTGCTAGGTGTTGTCAGGGCTCCATGTGGGCCATGGTTGCTATGATCAATTTCACCCTTTCTGATGTTGGGTATCAAGAAAGAAAGAGAGAGAGAAAGAAAGAAAGAAAGAAAGAAAGAAAGAAAGAAAGAAAGAAAGA
>NW_020948327.1:0-19057 GCF_900497805.2 Vombatus ursinus | reverse complement strand
CTGGAGTTGGTGGATTGCATTCTTTCCTCCCACTTCTTTTTTTTTTTTAACTGGCGATTTGTCTTTCTCTAGTTTTGTGCTTCTTCATCTATTTGCCACAATTTTTCTGACATCATTGACAATGATTAGCAATCCTATTCACCAGTTCTTTGATTATGGAAGGGTGTGGTTCACTCAAACCAGATGACTTGAGTCCATCCGCTTGGTACTCTCTTATATTAATGTTGTTGTTCAGTTGTTTTCAATAATATCCAACTCTTTGTGACCCCATTTGGGGTTTTCTTGGCAAAGATACTGGAATGGTTTGCTGTTTCCTTCTCCAGCTCATTTTACTGATGAGGAAACTGAGGCAAACATGGTGAAGTGACCTGCACAGGTTCACACAGCTAGTAAGTATCTGAGGCCAGATTTGAACTCCAGACCTAGCACTCTATCTGCACCACCTAGTTGCCCCCTTATAATAATAGGTAGCATTTATAATCCGCATTCAAAGAAAGAACTATGGAGTTTGAATGCAGATCGAAGCATACTATTTGCTATTTTTTTTCTTCTATTGAGTTTTGTTTCCTCTTTCTGGTGATTCCTCCTATTGGTTCTAATTCTTACTTACAACATCACTAATGTGAAAATAATGTTTAATAGTAATGTATATGTATAGCCTATATCAGATTGGGCGCCATCTTGGGCAGGGTGATGGGGAGGAAGGGGGACAAAAATTTTAAACTCAAAAGCATATGGAAGTGATTGTTGATAAATCAAAATAAATTAATAAAAAAATTAGGTAGCATTTATAGAGCACCTTAAGGTTTGCGAAGCACTTTGTAAGTATTATCTCTTGATCTTCACAACAGCCTTTGGAGGTAGGTGCCATTATTCTCCCCATTTTTCAGATGAGGAACCTGAAGCAGACAAAGGTGAAATGACTTGTCCAGGCTCACACAGCTGGCAAGTGTCTAAAGCTAGATGTGAACTCAGGTTTTCCTGAAGCCAGGCCTAGCACTTTATCCACTGAGCCACCCATCCTCCTAGATGCCTGATGTAACTGAGTCTGAACAAAAGCACGTCAGAATAGTCTGTATTTGTGGTGTTCTTCCTCTAATATTCATCAGGCTTTATTTTAAAATGCTTATGAAAGAGACAGAATTGTTTTCCCCTCGGCTAGCAGATCTCTTTCCTTGGATTTTCTCCAGAAGGTAATCTTCAGATTAAATGAAAAGGATAATTTTGTTTTGAAATACTGATATCTATTCTGAAATATTACTTTATAATTGGTACATTTTAAGTGTATTATATATTATCAAAAAATTTTTTTTTAAATTTCAAAGTTTGTAATAGGTAACAATGTAAACATCATTTAATTTTATTAATATCTTTTCTATTGTGGTTATAATTTGTTTTGGACCACAAAATTTCAAAACATTTATTGATACCTTGCTTTTTCATCACCTTCATTTTCAACTATATCCCTCTGTATCTCTTTACACAGAAAATCATCCCTCGTAACAAAGAGTAAAGAGGTTGGGGGAATAGTTTTTAGAAAACCAATCTGATGAACAAAATGAGATGGTATCTACAATATTCCATATGCATAGACCTATTTTCATCTCATCTCTTTGGGGCCAAGCTTGATGTATACATGGTTCCATTTTTCTATTTTGCTTCTTTTCCATTTACATTGTGTAATTATTCTATTGTATTCTGGCTCTTACTTCATTTTTCATCTGTTCATTTAAATTTTCTCATACCTGCCCATGGAAGAAAGACAAAGTAGACTAGGATTGGAGATGGCCTTGAAGTCAGGAAGACCTGCGTTCAAGACTTACCTTTTAAACGTATTGGCTTTGTGAAGTTGGGGTAGGTCACTTGCTACTAGTGTTTCAGGCAGCTCTCTAAGGCCAAGAGTTGGCAAGAAAGTTCATTGATAGAGGGAATTTCCTCATTGAGATCTAATTCCCTCCCTATCCCTATGCCTATCTGTATTCTGCAGATTCACTGTTTTTTATGATGTAATATCTCATTACACTCATATGTCAGTTTCTTTAGACATTCCTCAAAGGATGGGAATCCATTTTGTTTCCAGTTTTTTGCTACCACAAAAAGTGCTGTTGTATTTTGATGTATATAGGACCTTTCTATCTTTGACTTCTGTGGTATGCCTCGTTGGTTAAAAGAATTTTTAAAAATATGAGCATTTTAGGGGCAGTTAGGTGGCACAGTGGGTAGAGCACTGACCAGGAGGAGGAGGAGGAGGAGGGAAAGAAAGAAAGATATGAGCATTTTAGTCACTTTCTTAACATAGTTCCAAATTGCTTGCTAGAATGGTTGGATCAATTCACAGTTCCACCAATATGGCGTCTTGCCCCAGCCCCTTTGACTATTCCCATCATTTGCCGTCTATGCTAGTTTGCTGGGTTGTGAGATGAAACCTCAACATTTTGATTTGCACTTATTTCTCTTACCATCAGTGACTTAAAGCAGTCCTTCGTATAATTGCATAAAGCTTGAAATTCTCTTTTTGAGAACTGTTTGTATGCTTTGACGATTTATATACTGGGATATGACTTTTGGCTTTATATATCTGTGTCTTCCCCACATATCCTAGAAATCAGGTCTTTATTGGAGATATTTGATGCAATAATTTCCTGCCCACAATTGACAACTTCCTTTCTCATCCTAGTTACATTGATTTTATTCATTCAAAAGATTTTAAATTTCAGGTAGCTAAAATGATCTGTTTTATCTTTTATGATCACCCTTTTCCTTATTCATAGGTGGGAAAAGGCTTTTCTTATTTTTTTTTCAGTTTTTTTTAAATGTGACCTTTAATAAATTAGTTACCTATTTTGAGCTTACTGAGGATTGGTTAGACCTTAAACTCTTAGAGGGCACCCAGGTAGCTGTGTTTGATTAACTGGTTCTTATCCATGTGGCTACTAAACAGCTTCTGTTTTGTTTTAATGTTTTATTAAAAATGTAGCATTGAGTAGCAATATATATTAAGCCACTAAATTTCTTTTTTATTATTAACATTTAAAACTATTGATTCCAATGCATAAAGTGTCACAGAGGCAGCATGAAGTAGTGTAAAGAGCGTTCCTTTGTGTTAGAAAGAAATGTGCCTTCTGAGACAGAAAATCTGGTATTTTGAATTGAGATCTGCTAGCCGAGGAGAAAACAATTCTGCCTCTTTAATGAGCATTTTAAAATGAAACCTGATGAATATTAGAGGAAGAACACGATAAATACAGACTGTTCTGATGCACTCTTTTTCAGACTCAGTTACATCAGACATCTAGGAGGATGAGTGTCTCAGCAAATCCAGTGAAGCAGATGTCAGGAAAACTCCGTAAAATGAAATGGTTGATTCCATTTAAAAAAAAAAATCAAACCTTTATGGAATCTCTAAGGAACATTTTTCATTTTTGTCGAGTAACTTATTTCTGGTAAATAAGATCTAGCAGTTACAGGTTTGCAAATCATTTTAAATATGTTAACTCATTTTATCTTCATAACAACCTTGTGTAGTAGATGCTATTATTATCTACATTTTCCAGATGAGGAAACTGAGGTCACACAGCTAATAACTGCTTGAGTCAGAATTTGAATTCAGACCTTTTTGACTCCAAATCTAAGGCTGTATTCACTGAGTTGCCCCTATGGAAATCCCTCAGTTGAAGGCCCTCCGTTAGGTGGTCCAATGGATTGGAATTGGGAAAACTCATCTTCATGAGTTCAAATCCAGCCTCAGACACTAGCTGTATGACCCTGGGCAAGTCACTGAACCTTGTTTGCCTCAGTTCCTCATCTGTAAAAATGAGGTGGAGAAGGAAATGGCAAGCCATTCCAGTATATCTGCCAAGAAAACCCCAAATGGGGTGACAGAGTCAGACACAACTGAAAACAATTGAATAACAAAAAAGTCTGACACTGACTGTGGGACCCTGGACAAATCAGTTACTTCTTGCTGCTCTACATTGGTAGAATGAATTTCCTTTTTATGAGTCCCTTAAACTGGTAAAATCGCCAATCTGAAACAATTACAAGAAAATTATTATAATAGTATTTTTGATGATAATGGTTATCTTATTATTTTTGAATCTAAAGCTTCCATATGATCGGGAGCCAATTTTTAGACTGCAGTTTAGGGTGTGGTCCAAATTAGCACAGAGAAGGGTCAGATTATTTCTGCAAATTTTGGGGATGGGGAAGCCCTCTGCCATCTAGGGGAGAACTTTGAGAAGAGTAGGTGGTTTTATACTCTAGGTTCTTTATAGAGTTTTTGAAAGCATTAACTATGTTCTATACCAACAGACCTCCTCAAAACCACCACCACCACCCCAAAACCTACCTCAGATGTCCCTATAGGGCTAGGGGCAACTAGAAGAAAGTACATAGCTTCTCATCATAAAACAAAGATGCCAAGGGATTCTCCACCATAGAACCTTTAATTCACAATTTGGCCACAGCAGAGGCTCTGTGTTATTTTGTTGTAGGAGGGGCACTGCTTCTGGAGTCAGAGGACCTGGGTCCAACTCTCTTCCCTGACGCTCATCACCCGTGTGACTCTGGTCCAGTTGCTTCATCTCTGTAGGCTTCAGTGTCCTCATGTGTCCAATGAGGGGGTTAGACTAGACAGCTTCTGAAGGCCCTTCTACCTCTGGAACTGTACGACTGTGATCCTGTGAGCTCACTAAATTGGAGATCCGTTAATTAAGATGAAAAGAGCAGCCTGCAAACTGTTGAGACTTGCCTCTGTTAGCACAATGCCTGGCATGTAGTAGGCACTTAATAAATGCTTATTGAATTGTCTCTTTCAGCCTTTGTTACCTTATTGGATGGGGAACAAGCCCAAAATGCCATCCAGACATTTCACCAATATTCTCTTCGTGGAAAGGAGATAACTGTTCAGCTGCAGCCCACGGATGCTTTGCTCTGCATCACCAACCTGCCCCCTTCTTTTACAATAGAAGAATTTGAGGAACTGGTCCGGACATTTGGCAATATTGAGAGGTGCTTTTTGGTCTACAACGAAATCACCGGCCATTCTAAGGGCTATGGCTTTGTGGAGTACATGAAAAAAGACTCTGCCGCTAAGGCTAGGTCAGAACTGTTGGGTAAACAGTTAGGAGGTTTCACTCTCTTTGCACAGTGGATGGATGTGAATCAGCTGGCCACCGATCTCATTCATTCTAAGTGCCTATGCATCGATAAACTCCCCAGAGACTTCACCGACTCCCAAGAGCTCTTGCAGATTTTCTCCTTTAGTCATAAGCCTGTGTTTGGTCAGGTAGGTACCCTTCAAGATCCTAAGTTTGAAAGCTTTCTCAGTTATGGAGACAGAGCCGTTGATGATAGGTACACACAGGTTCAATCATTGGGAATGACACTGGCAACTTCAGACTTTCTTTTTTTCTGCTCCTTCCTTAGGCTGTGGCTGAAGACCTTTGCGTCTGTGGCATTTGAAAATGGCTCTTTTCTACTGTTATTCACAAGAGAGAAGTGCCTTTTAAATCATTTAAAATCTGCTCTCGGCAAATCTAGTTGAGCGAAGCATATCAATAAATCTCCTGAAAATGAAAATGGTCTATTCCATAGAAAAATTAAGCCTCTAATTTTCACTGGAGGTTTGATAAACAGCTAACTCAAGAAACTCTAAAAAATATTTCTTATTTTTGTCAAATAACTTATTTCTGGTAAATAAGTAGGAAATGCACATTAGATATTCTTTCTGCTGGTATTTAAGAACACCCTCACCAAGCCATGCCAGGCTTTAAGTTAATGGCAAAATAATTAGTTCTCTTTTGATGTTTGTTTTTTAAAAAATGTTACCCTGTTCATAAAAAATATATTGGTACTGGAAGGATTCGTAATTTCCTCAGTGTGGGCACTTGGCCAGAATGCAACCTTCATGCAACTCCTTAGATACTAACCTTTGAGTGTTCCCATGGTTAAATTATTTAACCCCCTGAGGACAAATTAATAGTAAGCCCCTTTGAACTTAGCTGATCTGGTTCTGAAACAGCAGATACACACTTCTTCACTAGTTTGTAATTGAAGGCTGATTAGCACGTAGGATCTGCCCAAATTTGTACTCCACTGGTATAGCTTTTAGAAATAAGGGTTACCTCCACATTCCAGTGAGACATTGGAATAAGACTTTGGTAGAAGTTCATAGAATGAAACCAAGACATACCAAAACAAATCCCCAGGGTAAATGCACTTTTGACTTAACATACGTTCATCTAACAAAGTTTTAAAAATGACATTTATTGAATGTAATTCCTTCCTTCCCTCCTTCCTTCTTCCCTTCCTTTCTTCCTTCCTCCCCCTCCCCCTTTCCCTCCCTCCCTCCCTCCTCCCTAAACTTCTAATTTCGTTAGTATATGGAAATTCAGATGAGGAAATTCCCTCCACCAGTGTAGGTCATCACCCCTCTGTGACTTCTGGTCCTAGAGAAGTGCCTAGCACACAAACAGTAGAAGTGATTATAGTCCAGAGCCCAGAAACAAGTATGTGTCCCAAGTGGGACTTGAATCAAGATCCTGCCTTGGTTTCTCCTCTCTCCTTGTCTTTGTTTCCTCAGTGCTTTCCACACTGCTTGGCACATACTGCTTGGGTGCTCCGTAAATGCTTGTTGATTGATGGATGCCCAGTACCAAGCTATCTGGGCAATGGATATACTAGAGATAACATTAAAAGAAAAAAACAACAACCAGGTTGATGGCGTCCTCCTCCTTCCTTCTTTCCATGAAACCAACTGAAACAGACACACAGAAGCAGAAGGGCATTCGATCATCCTGTCTGAGCCCTTCTTCAGCACTTGTGTCACGCATTCTTTCTAAGCAGATTAAAATGCCTTTGTGAGATGTTTAACAAAATCAAAATGTAATAGGACTTAGATTGTGTTAATATATTTTCACTTGGCAGCCCACAGATCTTTATGTACATTTAGTGACCCCCAGTTTCTACTAGAGTTTGACACTCCTGCTTTATGGAATCATTTCCCCATCATTGAAAAGGTGATTTACTATATTTTTGAGTCATGGTAGTCTGATAGATCCTTTAAAGAATGAGAGTGGCCAACCTAAACCTCTTAAGATTGATGGGCAGTACTTGAAATAAAGATAAAGGAAAAAATCCCTGCACGAGTTATTACCTTGAGACTGTGATTATGCTTTTGGAAAGATCTAAAATAATATTACAACATAGGAAAATGCAAATGATGATGGTGACGGTGCTGATAGCTGGTATTTACAGAATATTTTACAAAGCACTTTCCAAATGTTATCTCATTTGATTCCCACAACAGTCCTGTGAGGTAGATGCTTTTGTTATCCCCACTTCACAAATGAGGAAACTGAGGCTGAGAGAGGTTGACTTGCCCAGGACCAACTAGCTGGCAAGTGTCTGAGGCAGGATTCAAATTCAGGTCTTCCTGACTCCAAGCTCAGCACTCTACCTGTTGGACTGCCTGCCTGCCTATGGATATCCTCCCACTACGGCACAGTCCCAGAGTTGGAAGGAGTCTCATTAGCTTTCTAGTAATACCTGAAAAAGAATTCCTTCTATCACATATAGAATAATAAATGGTTATCTAGCTTATCTCTCAAATAAAATTATATTCATAAAGTGCTTAGCGCAGTGCCCTGTCACATAGAAGGCACTTAATATATGCTTATTCCCTTCCCCCTTCTCTTTGCTTGTAGATCTCCAATGACGGTGGAATCTCCTACTTCCTGAAGCAGACCGTTTCATCTTGGAAATAGTCATTAGGGACATTTTCCTTACTACAGACCTCTGTTTTTCTCTTTGCATCTTCTGTTTCTTGCTCTTCAGCCTTCCTGATACAAATTGAAAACCTCCCACATCTTCTCACTCTGTACAATTCTTGTCCATGTTTTTCTATAAAGACTCTCTTGTGGATCCATACCAATATGTTGGATGCCTTCTTTGGGTTTCATGTCTTGGAGGTGCCCATTTGTCCCTCTTGCAGTCTCTGTCTTCTCCCTTTCTCCAGAGAGTATCTCCACCCCTGGCCACACACAGCCTTTAGAATGACTCACGTGCAACATGGTACCCACAATGACTTGCTCAGTTGATCAGCATTGTAACCTACAATCAGTTTGTCCTTGAAAAATGTAAAAATATCTTTTACACCAGGTGAATTTTGTAAGCAAATATTTCCAAGCAATTCTCAGTTAACTCTTTGCAAATGAAATGTGTATTACCTCAGTTGGCACAGGATGAAGGGAACTATGCAGGCGGGTTTGCTGTAGTTGAATATGACACTGCAGAACACGCTGAGGACGTTCAGCAGGCAGCTGATGGGATGACGATCAAGGGAAACCAGGTCCAGGTGTCCTTCTGCGCCCCTGGAGCATCTGGAAGAAGTACATTAGCAGCGCTGATCGCTGCGCAAAGAATGGTAAGGAATATTGACTTTGAAAATACAGAAAATTTCTCAAAAATGAAAAAAAAAACTGCTTCTTCCAGATCGCAATGTAGCTAATTGAGTGTTTGTCTCAGTTTCTTCTATCCAAGATAATTGATCGTTGTGTCTAAAGTCTTCTCATTCATTCATTTTATTTGATTGAACAACAACAACAATAATAACAGTAATAATTTTACAGCACTTTAAGGTTTGCAAAGGGCTTTACATGTATTATAAACAATGCTGGGAGGTAGGTGCTGTTATTATCCCCATTTTACAGATATGGAAACTGAGACTAAGAAAAGTTAAATGACTTGCCCAGGATCATGTGGCGAGGAAGTGTCTGAGGCAGGATTCTAACTCAGATCTTCTGACTACAAGTCCAGGACTATCTACTAGACAAACTGCCTCCCTGATTTCTGTAAATACCAGCTATCAGCACCGTCACCATCATCATTTGCATTTTCCTATGTTGTAATATTATTTTAGATCTTTCCAAAAGCATAATCACAGTCTCAAGGTAATAACTCGTGCAGGGATTTTTTCCTTTATCTTTATTTCAAGTACTGCCCATCAATCTTAAGAGGTTTAGGTTGGCCACTCTCATTCTTTAAAGGATCTATCAGACTACCATGACTCAAAAATATAGTAAATCACCTTTCAATGATGGGGAAATGATTCCATAAATTTCTTCTGTCACAAGCTTTTGAAGAAGTACTTTTTTGGGGAGGAGGGGAATAAGTAATTAACTAAATGATGATTTCTTCAATCAATCCAGAAATCTGGCAGTGGAAAGAAGATATTGTTTAATAACGTGCTTGTAGCTTCACTTCACTTCCTGGAACAATTCTGGCACACGTGATTAAGGGGATGGTTTGTGAGCATTTAGAAAGGGAGGCAGTGATCAGAGAAAGCCAGGGTGCAAGTCACGCCACATTAACCTCACCTTTCCACATTAGGTCAGGGGAAATGCTAGTGTCTTCAGCAAGGTGTTTGACAGTCTCTCTTGGACTACTCATAGTTAAAATGGAGACATACAGGAAGATGTCTTTGGATCTGGCTGAAGGACAGGCCCAGATAGAGACCATTCGTGGGTCAACATCCATCTGGAGCCCAGGCCTGAGTACAACCAGAGTACTTAGGGTGTTTTGTTCAAGACCTTTCTTGTTAGGAAAGGCACTGGTAACATCCAGAGAAGGGCAGCTGGGGTGATAAAGCTCCTCTAATTTAGGTAATATGTGGGTCTAATAGAGTAATGGAGTCTCTTTAACCTGAAGAAGAGAAGGCATGGGGGTGAGAGAGGCCATGACAGTTGTCTTCAGTTACATAAGATGTCCTGTGGAAGAAAGATTAGACTTCTGTTGCTTGGCCCCGTAGGCCAATGTGGATGTTATAAAGAAGCGAAGTTAGTTTGATGCAAGGAAAAACTTCCTTAAGCTCCAAGCTGTCCCAGAGTGCCTAGAAAGGTGTTCTGGGTTCCCCCTCACTGGAGTTTTCAAGCGGAGTCTGGATGACCCTGCACTCATTGAGGATAGCGTAGTGGGAATTCTTGTTCAGGGACAGTGTGGACAAGATGAACACCGAGGCTCCCCCCCCCAACTCTGAGCTACTGAAATTCTGTGACCCCAAGAGCAGTCTCCTTATTGCTAGGGTATTCCGATCGGGCCAGAGAGAGCTGTTTCTGATAGGACATTCTGATTTCTTTTATGCCTCTGTCATTTTAACGTTTATTAGTTTTATGATGAGAGTCTGTCTATTAAATTGATAATACCACAAATGTTTCTTTGTAAGCACTTGGTCCATCTTATGGTGGTCTTGAAATGTTGCATAGTAGGAGGTCCCATAGAACTGTAATTCAAAAATATCGTTATTTTTAAGTTGGGATTGAATCGTATAACCAATGGATACCATAAAGGAGCCTATTTTTTAATGTAAATATGGAAGATTTGATTTGTAAATTTAGACATATGGTTATTCCCCAAACAAGGATTAAACAAATGATATCTTTTGCATTTATCTTGGTTTTAATGTTGCTTATTTCTGTGTTCATTTAAGATGCGCAATAATCGAAAGGGTTTACTTCCAGAGCCAAATCCAGTACAGATTATGAAGAGTTTAAACAACCCCGCCATGTTGCAGATTTTACTGCAACCACAGTTACATGGACATGCTGGTAAGCCAGGTGGGCATAGCTGTTAAAACAACATGTATTTCAAATTCAGAATTTAATGTGAACTTTGGTATTCTGATGAGAAAAACACATTTGTAACCCTATGTTTAAAACAACATTGAACATCAGAAAACCCTAAGATTAGAGAATCACACAGAATCTCAAAATTCTGAGTTGGAAGGGACCTCAGTGACCATCCAGAATCTTCTCTACAGAATATTCAGCAAGTTGTCTTTCCACCTTTGCTTGAAGACCACCCTTGAGGAAGAGCCATTCCCCTCCCTCTCTCATGGCATCTCATTCCATTTTTGGACCATTCTAGTTGTTAAGGAGTCTTTCCAGACATAAAGCCTAATTATGCCTTCTGTCCACTGATCTTTGGCCCTCTGAGGCTAAGCAGAGGAAGCCTAATCCTTCTTCCACATGCTGTCCCTTTGAATACTGTTACGATTCTGCCCTCTTTAACTATTCTTCTCACCAGGCTAAACATCCTCCAACTCCTTCCGCTGATTCTCATATGGCATACCAGGAGTAGGGAACCTGTGGCCTCGAGGCCACATGTGGCCTTCTAGGTCCTTGGGTGCAGCCTTTTGACTGAGTCCAAGTTTTACAGAACAAATCCTTTTATTAAGCACTTTTTGCTACAGTAGCATAAATACTGACTCAGGTGGATAATAAATATGCACATAGATACATAGATTTATTAAATGATACATAGCATTATTAAATGTTTACCATGTGCCAGGCATTGTGTTAATCACTGGGGATACAAATACTAGGAAGCAAGATGCTCCCTGCCTTCAAGAAGCTTACATTCTAATGAAGGAAGACAACACTTAAAGGGACCAGGAAAGTGGGGGATGGCAGGAGTGTGAAAGGAAGGCAAAGAAGGAAGCAGGAGGAGCAGTCTGGTGAGTCCAAGTGGGAGGCTGTGCTTTTTCTTAAAATGGTGGTTGAGCTTGAAGTTCATTAAGAAATCCAGATCTTTTTCAGGTGATGGATGTCTGGTGAGGCCTCCCCAATCTTATATTTATGTATTGGGTTTTAGAACTCAAGTGTAAGACTTCATGGTTGTCAAATTTTAGCTTAATGGATTAAGCATGGTGCTTTAACCTGTTGGGATCTCTTTGGGTTCTGACTCCGTGTACAGGGTGTTGTTAGCTCTCCCTCCCAGTTTTGGGTCATTTGTGTGTTTGTTACATGTGCTGTCAATGCCTGTATCCAAGACTGTGATGAACTTATCAAGCACATCAGGCCAAGTCCAGATGCCTGAGGGCGCTACATCAGGTACTCTTTCCAAGATGATCCCGGGACTGTTTGTGACTCCTCTTTGGACGCATCTATTCATTCCGTTCTAATCAACCTAATTGTATGATCATTCAGCCCATATTTTTTCCCCAACAACATGAGAGACTTTTGTTGAATGCTTTGCTAAAATGTAGATAAACCATAGCATCCCCTTTACCTACCAGCTTAATAATCCCATTAAAAAAGAAAATGAGGTTAGTCTAGATTCACCTATTCACAGTGAAGTCATGTTGGCTTTTCATAGTCATTGCTTCCTTTTCCAAGTGACCACTGACCGTCCTTTTAGTAATACAGTCTAGCTTTTGGGCAAGAATTGAAGTCAAGATCAATGGCCTCCAGTGGGAAGCCTGCATTCCCTTCCTATTTTTGATAATGAAGGTGTTTGCTCTTTTCTAAGTCCTTTGGTACAAGGGTAAGAAACCTGCGGCCTCGAGGCCACATGTACTCTAGTTCTAGCCCTTCGACTGAGTTCAAACTTCACGGAACAAATCCCCTTAATGAGACAATTTGCTCTGTAAAACTTGCACTCAGTCAAAAGGCGGCACCCAAGGACCTAGAAGGCTGTGAGTGGCCTCAGGGTCACAGGTTCCCCACCCCTGCTTTGCTCCCTCCTGTTCTGCATGCTCCTAGTGGCTCAGCCATCACACTTGCCACTGCTTTCAGCCGTTGAGTTTGTAGTTGATCTGATACTGATACAAACTTCTGAAGGGCGGCTTGATGCTTTTTTATCTCCTTCCTTTAGGGGGAAGGGAGTGGCTATCAGTGCCTAGCTTACACCTTGTCTTGCACAGGGCCATCAGCAACCCTCTGACACCCCACCTCATTTCCAACTCTAACTCCCATATTTGTGTTATCTTCCCCTATTCAAATGGAAGCTCCTTGAGGGCAGGGGCTATGTATTTCACTTTTGCACTTGCATTCCCCAGTGATTGGTACAATTCTTGACACTTAGTAAGTGCTTAATGATTTTTTTAATTCACTCATTCACTCATTCTTTGAATTTTGTTCCATTCCTTCCTTTTCCAAGATCATTCTCCTTGGCAGAGAAGATCAGAATTAGACAGCCACTGGTTATCATTGTCCCCTCCATAATGAGCAATGATCCTATCCCTTCTTTGATCTTCCTCTTTTGCTGCTTTCTTCAGCAACTTCTGCTCATTCTGACCTTTAACACTCAACATTTTCCTTATAGGCCAATGCCATATATCTTTTTCCCCCTCCCTTGCTTCCGCAGTCTTTTTTTTTTCTTCTTAATCTGAGTCGGTTCTCTGAACCGATGGGCGAGATGGTGCCAGGATGCTTTGGAGGGGTCCAAACTGGGGTGCACTTCCTATAGTGTGGAGGTGGAGTCTTTTTTGCATTCAGTAAGTATCATACCATAAAGATAATTCTTGAGATGGTATTCGTTTATACAGCTGATAATGATTAACAGAACAGCATTACTCATTTACTTTAGCAAAGGTCATAGTTTGGCTACGCCTTTTCTTTGTGAAGTTACAGGTCTGTTTCCTCTTTCTTTACTTTCATAAAAAGACATTCTGTCAAAAACAATCAAGGCAGCATTGCTTTCTAACAACACTATTCAGTCTTTTAGTAAACACATCATTGTCTTCATAGATGGCTAGTCGGCAGCTAAGGAACTATCTGTTCCAAAAGTTTGTATGTTAAGTCAGTTGTCTGGAACGTGGAATGCACTTTCCTCTTTAGTCATTGTTATAGAGAGTGCGGATGCAGGTTCCCAGGCTGACTCTCAAATGCTGTTTAACCCCTTATGCAGCTCAAGTAAAATCTGTGTCACCGATGCTCTCTAAGTGAGCCACCAAGTGCAATAGTGTTCCTAGAGGAAAATGCATGTGTAGGTTCTAGCTCTGGATGCTAGGAACACACCTCCCTCGCTGTGGAGGGAATAGGAATTCCCTCTCCCTTCATCTACTCCACTAGATGGGTAGTAGATCAGGAGCTCCCTTTGGCTCCCGGGTGCTTGTGGAATGGTAGCAGGACTGAGCACTTTGAAGAACATAATTTTGCATCACTAAGGGTAAGGAGAAGGAAGGGAGCTATGAATGGTGTGAGAAGCAGGGTTGGAGGCTCCAGGGAGTTGTGGGTAAAGAGATGTTCTTGTGAGTGTGTGTGGGTGGGTGTAGAAAAAAGGTAACTTTCAGAAGCAAGAGGCACTTGCATCTGGGGAAATCAGGAAAGGCTTCATGTAGGAGGTAGTATATGAATGAATAAGTGAACAAATGAATGAACAGCATTTGTTAAATGTTATTAAGTGAAAGGAGACAGGTGTAGGAAGAGAGTGAAAGGAAGGGAGAGGGTAGTGGGAGGAACCCATTTCCTCAGCCTTGGCAAGTCTGCCTTCCCCCATTTGCCATTCTAAGCCTCTCCACTTGGCTGGGTTCCCTGGAGCCTGCTATGATGGCTTACCTTTGCATGTGGCTGAAGCTTAAAATAACAGATATCTTCCAAATAGGTTATTCTTTAAAATACAGTGATTTTGTGTAATGGCTTTTCAGTGTCTTTCTGTATGCTTCCTTTCTAAGAATGTTTATTTTAGGATATAGCTAATCCTGGGACAACTGTCCCAAATTCTGACATGCTGACTCTCTGGACTCCCCACTTACACACACACACACACACACACACACACACACACACACATTTATACACACATATTCTCACACACACTCACACACTCACACACACATATTCCCACACATATTCACACACACTCTCTCACACACACTCACACACATTTTCACACACACACACACACAAACACGCACTCACACACTCTCACACTCACTCATTCCTTTGCTTTTTACTGCTGCAGAGGGAGTTAAGTTGTCCCTGACCTCTGGGAGTGAGCAGCCATTGGGGCCTGGCCAGGGTCAGCCCCAGTCCTGCCTTTCCAGCCACATCTGGACACCCAGCTCACAATTAGAATTGAAATGGGCAGAACTGAACTCGTCTTCTGCCCCCACCCTACTTCTCCCTACATCTCCCCATTTCTGTTACTGGCTCCACCGCTGTTCCTCAGGCTGGAAAACCAGGAGTGATCCCTGCACTCCTCAGATCCAGCCATTAGCCTTGCTAAGTTCAATCCTGTCTACATGCAGAGGGTCTTCTCTCTTCTCTTCGGTCCTTCTATCAGCACCAAGGTTTAGCCATTGCTTATTCTTCTTGAGGACTCTGGCAGTAACTTTCTTGATAGATTTCCAGTGCTAATCTATTACACACTGACCTTCCTAAAGCTTAATTTTTCTAAAGCATTGCTTTGGCCGGGGCTTCAGTTTCCCCATCTGTAAAATAAAGGGATTGGACTAGTTGACTCTGTGGTCCCTTCTGGCTAGCAGGGCTCTGATCCTCCAGGTATTTATGCCATTTCCATGGGTATAGGGGTCGATTCAGATCTCGGTATCTTTCACAGCACCTTGTCTACATTAAAATTGTTGTAGAGATACATGAGGAGTCAAAGAATGGATGTGAAAGGATGTATTGATGTGGAAGCAGTGTGGGGTAGTAATATGAGCCCTGATTTGGAGTCAGAGGAACTGGGATCGAATCCCAGCTCTGTATTTTACCCTCTGTGGGACCCAGAGGCAAAATCTGCAGGCCTGAGTTTCTGCACCTATGAAAGGAGGGCAGTGCTGGGGGGCCTCAGGCATGGAGTCTTTATGGTGTCTGGCTACACGTGGCCTGGCAGCGGCTCCTTGCCAAGGAAGTTCAACTCTCTCTGTCCTTTCTCCCGAATGCTTTGCTCAGCTGAAGAGCCACCGCTGGCTATGTTGCGTGGTGGTTCAGAATCTTTTCGCGGCTTCCCTTTGCTTCCTTAATCAAAGTCACCCCTCGCCCCGTCCGCCAGATGTGTGCCTCCTCACTGGTCCAGTTTTGTCTCATCACTTCTCTCCATGTTCTCTATGCTCCAGTCAAACTGGATGCCCTGCCTTCCCTCCTCTGTGCCAGGCCAGGCCCTGTACCCGGGATGCTTTCCTCCCCTCTGGAGTCATTCTGTAAAGGTTAGCTTCTGCGCTTCTTCCTCCAAGAAAGCTTTCCCAAGACCCCAGCTCCACACCTCAACCCTCTCTCTTTGCCCCTTATCGCTAATACCCTTACAGGTCATTTTGTATTATACGTGTTTTTGTCTGTGTTAGGTCCCTCTCTTAAATCGTAAGCTCTGTGTCTCTAGGGCCATTTAACTTTGGAATTTCCTCTGTGTTTTCAAATGGTGATCAGCACACAGTAGGTCCTTCAAGTTTGTTGGATTGCACTGAATCGAGTTTAGGGCTTCGGGAGGTCAGGGTGCAGGATCATAGCATCTCCAAATTGAAAGGAACCTCAAAGGTCATAGCATCATAGATTTAGAGCCAGAAGGGTATTCGAAGTCATTCCATCCAATCCTGTTGTTTTATAGATGAGAAAACTTGAGGCCCAGGGAGACTGGGACTTGCCTAAGGCCACCCAGCTAGTCAGTGTCCGAGGTAGGATTTGAACCCAGGTCTTCCTGACTCCAGATGCCGTTTCTAATGCATTGTGCAGCTTCTCCAGCCCATACTTGAACAGCAATTCTCTTCTTCAAAATCCCCAACAGGTCTAGCCTCTCCATCCAGCCACCAGTGCTGGAGGCCTCATTGGCTCCTGACCAGCCCCTGCTAAAGTGTTTCCTTATTTCAAACTGAAATCTGCCTCTTCCAGCCCTGGTTCTGCCTCTGGGGCAAGGCAGAAAGCAACTCGTCTCTTTTCCTCATGGCAGGATTCCAGATGGCTGGAGATAGTTATAATACTGCCCCCACTCTACCACATTATTTTTCTCTCCAGGCTGAACATCCTCACTTCTGTCAGCTGGAGGGTGCCAGACCTTTGTGCCCCTGCATTTTCTCTGCTCATCATCCACATTTCGAATGCTTCAACTTTTTGTTGTTCAGTTGTTTCAAATGTTTCTGACTCTTCATGATTCCTTTTGGGGTTTTCTTAGCTGAGATACTGGAGTGGTTTGCCATTTCCTTTTCCAGCTCATTTTACAGATGAGAAAACGGAGGCAAACAGGGTTAAGTGACTTGCCCAGGGTCACACAGTTAGTAAGTGTCTGAGGCTGGATTTGAACTCAGGTCTTCCTAACTCCAGGCCAGGCACTCCACCCACTGCACCACTGGCTACTCTACCCTTCAGCTGGCCTGTGGTTTTAATGATAAGCAAATCAAATTCTGCTCCTGTTCCATTGATTGTTCCATCCGTGTCCTGCCATGTACTTGCTTTGTGACTTTGGGAGAGGCCCCTTTACCTCTATGGACCCCACCTTCTTCTTCTATAAGCTAGGAGAGTTGGACTAGTTGGTCACTGGCTCTTTCCAGCTACAACGATCTAAACCAAGTAAGGAAGACTCCACCTCTGACACCAGCAGGGTGACCTTGGGCAAGTCGTTTAACTTCTTTGGGCCTCAGTTTTTTTATTTGTAAAATGAAGGGGATGGCCTTATCTCTAAAGCCCCTTCCACTGCTAAATTGTGAGGACACACCATTCTTTGTCATTCCTGTGACCCTTTTTGCTTCGTGTCTTGTGAGACTTTCTGGCGTTTCGTGGAATTGAAATTTCCTTTTTTCTTCCAGCAGTTCTCGGAGCCCCTGCCAGTTTGCCTCATCTGGTGAACCCATCCATCACCCCTGCATTTTTGCAGTTGAATAAAATACACCAGGTATGGTCCAGACCCATGATCTCCTCGGTCCAGGGAACCCTGGGGGTTCCATGTCCTCTCCCCTATCCTGTTTGACAAAGTCTAGGTAACTTGGGATTACAGAGATTTGTCTGGGGCACCAATGGGTTAAGTGTCACCCAGCCAGCATTTGGCCGAGGCGGGACCTGATGTCAAGTCTTCCTGACTCCAGCTCTCTTTCACGTTATTGCCCACCACACCAGGTGTGTCACAACTAAACAGCGTCAGATTTTCTGATTTGAGGAAGCTTTTGGCATTAACTGCTAAAGTTCTCGAGAACTTTCAACTACATAAAAATGAAAAATAAAATTATTTTTTAAGATATATGACTTGGAAAAAAAGATAACTCGGTTGTGACATACTTCTTGCTTGCTATGAAGTATGAAACTGTCTGTTGGTAACAAAGCTTGCTGCTTGTGCAGGCCAGTCAGGTCCTAACGTTGCCTGTTTCCAGCAAGGCTTTAACTCCAAATGTGTCATTGGTCAAGGGTATCAGAAGGCACAGTAATGTGAAAGTATTCTTAGAATTGGGGCAGTTGAGGGGACATAAATAATCCTTGCTTGCAAAGCAGTAAACAGATCTCTTACCTTTATTCCTGAGAAGTACAGACTTCAAATTCCAGTAGGGCCACACGGCATGTTGGGGACTTTTATTTCTGAGTGGCCTCAGAAGGGTTTCCCCACCGGTCATTTCAGCCTGGTGGGATTGTTCGTGTACCTCCTCTGAGCTGTTCTGATGAAGATAGGAACTTCAGTCCTTGCTTAATCTGAAGTTAAACTGTAATTTCAGTTAAGAGGCTGGTGAAAAGATTGATTTATATCAGAGTGTCCATTCTACTGGACAGAATGATTTGGGACTTTGTATATCTGGCCATCAAAAGATTGCCTTTTGGATAACCCTACACCACCACAATCATAATTATAGGGACTGGGCCAGTGATTTCTTTGATATGCGGAACTCCCAAGTGAGGAATATCCCTCTTCTAATGCAAGTTGGCACTCTTCTGCAGTTTGTGGTTTTAGAGAGTTGCCTAGAGCCCTCAGAAGTTAAGTGACTTGCTTAGGGTTACGTATTCATCTAGTGAGTCTGAGAGTGGATTTGAACTCAGTTCTTCCTGACTGAAGGCCCAGCACTCTATTCACTGTGGTGCCCTGTTTTGTTTTTGTACATTATTTTGCCTTCATTAAAATTTTTAAACTTCATTAAAATTTTTTGAAATCATGTCTACGCAATCAATCAGTAGGTATTTATTAAGCACCTACTGTGTGCCAGGCAGTGTGCTAAGCACACCTTGAAATGTGCTAGGTGTTGTCAGGGCTCCATGTGGGCCATGGTTGCTATGATCAATTTCACCCTTTCTGATGTTGGGTATCAAGAAAGAAAGAGAGAGAGAAAGAAAGAAAGAAAGAAAGAAAGAAAGAAAGAAAGAAAGAAAGA
>NW_020948326.1:0-33877 GCF_900497805.2 Vombatus ursinus | reverse complement strand
CACACACACACACACACACACACACACACACACACACACACACACACCAGCTAGCTGACAGGCATTGATTACCAGTGTCTGCCATTTTTTTTTTTACACAAAATATAGATTTAAGGTAAGTGTGAACTTGGACAAACAAAAATCCCACTAAACAAACTCCCACAATTCAAGATTTTCTCTTCTGATCATTCACACACATCCTTACATTTGGTTTTTGCCTCCACTGTATTCCAAGATTTCCAGTCACCATCACTTCATAGCGTATGACGTTCCCACAGTCTTTTGAGTTTAATCTATTCATTTCATTTTCAGATGAAATTAACAAGAGCGAAGTCTCAAAAATTTCGGCTCCATAATGTTTGGTTAGAGTCTCCAAGGTCGACAGATATTTCACCTTTAGATCATGAGGAGTCACGCTACTGTCGCAAATGGTCTTATTGTTAAATTCCTTAAGGAAATCCTTGAAAACATTATTTATTCGTATTCTGGTTAAGAGATTCCTTTGTCTGATGGTCCTGTTCAGTGTTTCTGGAATATATCGCTTGTAACTGAAAGAGGAAAATGGAAAGAGAAAAAGGAAAAAAAAGGGAAGAGAGAAAGAGGGAGGTGGGAAGGAGAGATGGAAAGTGAAAGGGAGAGGAAGAGGAAGAGGAGAGGTGAGAAAATGTGTCTATTTAATATTTATATGAGCAAAAATTGTCACTAGGTGCCCATTCCCCAAGAAGTTTAGAACCTCGTATATACACCCACAGATGCATTATTAAATTCTGTTATTATTTAAGCAATCCAATCTGCATTGGGCTACTCCTATTCTCCTATCAAGAGCAGGAACTCAACCAGACATCAAAAGCTAGCCAAAAAGGAACCCCATGGGTCATCCGTCCAAAAGCCCTGTCTTGGCCAGCTCTTTCAAGCCTCGCCAAATGTTTCATTAGGCACTCTGGAAAGTCGCAAAATCAACTGACCTTTTATCGACTCATTGCCTTTTGTTGATTGCCCACACATAACACGCTAAACAGCCACCTTATGGCAGATCCCCTTCCCACTTGGAGTGGGGTGATCAGCTAAGCCTCTTTGCCCTGGAAAGGGCATAGAGAGGTCAAAAGACCTGAGTTTGAATCCTGCCTCTGTTTCATGTCACCTCTATAATACTGCATATCACTTCAATTCTTTACCAATTCTTCAAACCCCAGCTGCCCTGTCTGTAAAATGAGGGGGTTGGATGAGAAGATTTCTAAGGTCTGTTTAAAACTATGATCTTAATATATTTTATAAAGTGGTGTTTGAGCTTCACAATGACCTGTGAGGCAGGTGCTACTATTGTTGTCATTTTACATACAAGGAAACTGAGGCTGAGAGATGCTGAGTCTTTTACCCAATATTAATTCAATGAAAAGCAGTGTGATGCAACGAGACAGAAACCTAGCCTTGGAATCAAGAAGGTCTGGGTTTAAATCTCACCTCTGATATATACAGTCTGTGTGACCCTGGGCAAGTCACTTGACCACCATCTGCCTCAGTTTCTTCATCTGTAAACTGGGGATAACAACAGTACCTACCTCCAGGGTTGTTGTGAGGATCAAATTATTTAATATTCGTAAAGTTCCCATAAACATAATATTTCTGTTATCAGCTGGACTTTGGTGATAAATGAAGTCACTAGCTTGGGAGGGAAAAGATTTGGAATAGGGAAATTGTTCTGTTTCTGTATGACTTTGAGCTAGGAACCTAGAGTCTCTGGGCTTCAGCTTACTACTCAGTAAGATGAGAGGGACCAGAGGGGTTGACCTACAGAGACCCTCCAGCTGGAAAACCCCTCAATTCTTTGACTCTGGGATGCTGGGACACAGCTGGTCTAAGCCTCTGAAAACCTGCAAAGAGATTATGTCAATACTTGGGGGCATCTGCCTCTCCTCCACGTGTGAACTCCTACCATCACCTCGGGCTGCATCCCGTTACACCTCCTCAACCAGTAAGAGTCACGGCAGTCGTTCTTCAATTATGTGTCTCAAAGGGAACGTCCCAGAAGGCCTATGACCTGTCACTGCCCACGTGGCTGCCCCCCTTCTTTTCTGATCATCCATTTGTTTTAATGATGTCACTTATGCCACTTCTTACTTTGAGAACTGGACGGACCTCTGAGATCATCTAGTCTAATTCCTCATTTTAGAGATGAGGAAACTGAGGTCCAGAAAAGTCACTTGCCCAAAGCCACACAAGTAGTAAGTGGCATAAGTAGGATTTGAACCTAGGTCTTCTGACTCCAAATCCAGCAGTCTTCACCCTGCACCCCATTGTTTCCTCTACAGCCTATGTGTACCCACAATGCTTCTCTCTACTGCCAAGGTCACTCATAGATTCCTCAAAGAACTTGGCGCTCAAGGATTTTCCACCATACAACATTCTTGGGACACACATGCCACCACACATAGTATTAACATGCTAAAAAGGTGTCACCATCAGCTCTCCTGGGAGACGAGCTCAGCCTTACCTGACATCCTTTGGCAGGTCTGGAAGTTGTATATTATTCATCATGGCGTAATGGGATATGGCCAGCACTGCCATCCCCAGACATTCATTTTCAATCTCGTGAACTTCCTGATCGGTCTTTGGGTCTCGCACAGGAGCCAAGCACTTCACTAAATCATATTGTCCCTTCAGGGGAGAGAAAAGTTTCTTTTAAGCAGGAAGTAGATAAATTCTTGGGAGTTCAGGTGATTGCTCAACACGTGGTTCTCCCAGAGGAGGACAGCTCCCAGGATAGGATGTCTGGAGGGGTAAACTACTGTCTCAGTTAAGAAATTCTCAAGGAACAAAACCTTTTTAACAAGTTCCCCTCCTCTTGAGGGATAGATGGTGGCTTCTAGCACCTTAATAATGTTGACTGGCTGATTGCTTTGGGTGCAGAATAGGGTGTATATTTCCAGACGTGTCCAAAATGTTAAGGTTTTCCTTAGCTGTATTTCTTCGTACAGCTCAAAAGTCACCTCCTACATGGGGCTGTCCTTGATTTCACTCCAATACTAGTGCTCCGCCCCCCCAATTACATTTTATTTACCATATGTGCACCGGGATAAATACTGGAGTATTTTTCAGCTAATAAAAATCAGTACTATCCATCCCCCTTAAACACACAGTTTCTTGTCTGGTGTCAAGGAGGTAAGAACACTACATACCAGAGATTCTTGACCTAGGGTGCAAAGACTCTTCAGGACACAAGAGAGTATATGAACTTGAATGAGAAAAAATTACATCTTTATTCTCACTAACTTTTCATTTCCTTTCGAATTCTATATATTTTATTCTGTGTACTGGTTCTGGGGAGGAGTCCATGGGCTTCACCAGACTGTCCACGCCATCCAGGACACCCCAAATGGTAAGAACCCTGCAACTAAAGATGGATCCCTGCTAGTCCACCACTAGGACTCTTCTCCTCAGCCTTCAAGGAGTTAACCCTCAAATGGACTGATACAGCCAGACTCTCATCGGCAATCTGTAACAAAATCCCTACATCATGTATTTATGAACTGGTTTCAAGTTTGCAAAGCACTTGATACATGTTAACTCTTGTAGTAGTGATGATGATGATGACGATGATGATGATGATAGCAGCATTTCTATAGTACTTACTATGTGCCAGGCACCGAGTTAAGCGCTTCACAAAATTTGTCTTATTTGATCCTCACAACAACCCTGTGATGCAGGTGCTACTAATTGTTCCCATTTTACATACCAGGAAACTGAGGCTGAGAGATGCTAAGTCTTTTTCCCAGGGTCACACAACCATCTTAGGTAGGGTTTGAATTTTGGTCTTCCTGACTCCACCTCTTCTCCTCCATGCACAGACAGCACTGCCTACCTGCCCAACTCTAGAATCACAGGCAAATGCGTCTGCTGATAATCAACCTTTCACCCCGGGCCTTGGTCCAGTCTTGTTCTATGTCGCCTCCCTTCGTGTACTTTGGCCAGACTGACCCACTGGCTGATCCTTGTACCCAATTCTGTTTTCCTTCTCCTGCCTTTGCAAAGGGAGATCGGGTTGCTTTACAAGCATCACACAGCTAGTTTGGATCTGAAGCAGGACCTGAACCCAGTTCCCGATGATGCCAAATGTTCCTGACTCCGAGTCTGATGCCCTGGACACTGCACCATGCTCTCTCTCTCTCTCCTAGGTCTGGTTAAAAGACAAAATGATCTAATAATTGGTACCCATCACCCTGCCCGTCATAGAGGAGGGACCAGAGAAATCTTGGTTGGTCACTCAT
The DNA here is from genome assembly GCF_900497805.2 of Vombatus ursinus. Classification (NCBI taxonomy): domain Eukaryota; kingdom Metazoa; phylum Chordata; class Mammalia; order Diprotodontia; family Vombatidae; genus Vombatus; species Vombatus ursinus. Next base: position 29,612 of record NW_020948326.1, on the reverse strand, counting down.
TAGGTCCTTGCTACCACATCAAGGCCACACTTGTCAACCTGACAGTCAAGCCCCTAAATAGTCTAATGCCTTCTTACCTTCCCAGCCTCATCTCAGATGATTCCCTTTCATCTTGTCTACACTCTACCAAACTGGACACTTACTGCAACTTCAACATGACCTATATTCTCCCACTTTGGTGACTTTGGTCATGACATTGCTTAAAATGCCCTCCCTTCTATGGTTGCTTTCACCTGCTGAAATACTACTCCCCTTTCAGGACCAGCTTAATGCCATTAAATGTCAGTCCAGGGGAAAGAGTCAGAAGATCTGGGTTTGAATCCCAGAAGTTCTGCCACTTTCTAGGTGTGTGACCCTGGGCAGCTTTCTCTGCCTCAGTTTCCCCACCTATAAAATGATGGCATTGAACTAGATGGTATAGTGGTGGCTCCATGGATAGAGCATGAGGCCTGGAGTCAGGAAGACCTGAATTCAAAACCAACCTTAAACACGTGTCGGCCTCAGTTTCCTTAATTGTAAAATAAGGGTAATAGCATCTATCTCAATGCGGCTTTGGGGTGGGAGGGGGAGGAGAATGACCAAGAAAGGTCTCCCCCAGAAAAGGCAGATCTTTGATCTGAACCTTGAAAGAAGTCAGGGATTTAAAGAGGCAGAGGTGAGGAGGGACAGACTATGAGGTGTTTCAAAATTCTTGCTGGTTGATTAGTTGACTGTTTCCCTGTACCTCCCATGGACCCTCATCCGGTCCCCTGCACACAGCAGGTGCCTAATAAAAGTTAGTTGAGTGGTTTGGTTGAGCACAGGCCTCTGGTGAATGTAGTCCCACAGCATTTCGCTTGCTTGGAAAGGAGACAGATGAGGAAGAAGGCCTGGGAGTTGGCATAAACAAGCCACTTCCCCTCAAAGGGAGATGCATCTGGAGCTTTCTTACGCTATGATAATCACTCAGCTTTTTTTTTTTTAAACCTAAAGTAACTTCTTGTTTTCCTTCGGTACAAACAGTCACCCACCATTTCCTCCGGTACTCAGTGAGTGACCAATGAGAATGAAAGCAACCAGGGCCCCTGGGTTTATAGGAAGCAAAACCAAACCTGTATGTGCCACTTAGATCTGGATCCCCAGCGCTCAACATAGTGCCTGACACACAGTAAGCGCTTAATAAATGCTTGTTGCACATGCGTCTGCCTCCTGAGCCGTTGGGTTCTTAGTCTGGCACCTGCTGGTTGAAATATGAAGCACTCTTGTGGGCCTTTTGGTTTTTAAACCAGGAAGCGGTGTGGTTCAATGGTAAGGGCACTGGCTCAGGAGCAGGAGTTCTCAACCTTTGGTTTATGGGCCTTGGCCCCTTGGGGCAGCATCGGGCGAGGTCTTCTTCCCTGAATCAACTTGTAAAAGGCATCCAAGAAAATGTACAGAATTCCAAAAAACCACTATGTTCAAATATCGCTATCAATATTGTTAGAGGCAAGATAGCCAGATATATTCAAATTATACAATAAAAACAATATTCAGAACGTTCAAATAGAGTTTAAAAAAACACCACCACCAAGTCCCCAGACTACAGCTTAAGAGCCCTGGCTCTAGATTCAGAAGATCTGGGTATAGAGCTCACCTGTCATGCTTTACTACCCATGCAACCCTGGGCAAATCACTAAACTGAGTAGGCCTCAGTTTCTCCATTTGTAAACTAAGGGGGTTGGTGCAGATGAGTTCTGAGGTCCCTTTCAGCTCTAAGCTGAATAGGATCCTATGAAAAGGAATTCTCTGGTCTGTGGCTAGCTTCCATGGCTCAGGCCCTTGAAGGTTTGCTAAGAGCAGCTGACCAGATGTTCTCTGAAGGGTTCTTCCAGCCCAAAGGTCTCTGGTTCCCTGGAAAACTCCCCCACACTGGAGAGTACAACATTGATCTTCCAATGTGGGCCAAATACAAATGTGTGCAGAGAGAAGAACTAGGGCTATTAACTTTCTTACAAAAATTTTCTAAAATTCTGAATTTAAACAACACCAAATAAAATGGGTATTTCCATATACTCAGTAGGACAGGAAAAGGTTATACACACACAAAATAGCTAATCTCCATTACATACAGCTTGCTTTCAGAAATATTGCTTCAATGACGTAGTCATGTCCAGGCAATGACTCAACTTCCTAGAAATGACCTGCTCCTGCCCCGCCTCTCACACACTCCCCTCCACCCCCGGCTCCCTAGAGTCTCTGGGAGCTCCGGGTCCTACCTGAGCAAACAGATACTCCAGTGAATTGGCATCGAGGAGGGGCGTGGCATCCAGGACCCGTCTCCTTTCGTAGCCATTCTTTTGCTTCTTTGGGGAGTGTCTCCACACTGACTGCTCATTCTCATTGGTCCCATGCCAGTTGGTGAAATAGAATCTGGAAAGGAAAAAAGTTGACAGAAATCACCCTCATGGCAGTGCTGGAGGTATCCAGGAGCCATGAGCTGGACTCCTCAGAAGGAAGAAAGAGAGAGAACCCAATGAGCTGCTCTCACACCATTTCTAAGACATAATCTCTACGTCTTTTGTTATTGTTGCTCAGTCATGGCAATCATATCCAATCTTCATGACCCCATTTAAGGTTTCCATGGCAAAGATACTGGAGCGGTTTGCCATTTCCTTCTCCAACTCATTTTACAGATGAGAAAACTGAGGCAAACAGGGTGAAGTGACTTGCCTAGGGTCTGAGGCCAAACTTGAACTCAGGTCTTCCTGACTCCCTAACTAGCACTCTATCCACTGCTTAACAATGACCTGGACATTTGAGACCATGGTCTTCCATGGTATGGAAGAAGACTCAGAGATATGGCTTCAAATCCCACTTCTGATACTATCAGAGTAACCCTGAGCAAGTCATTTCTGAGCCTCAGCTTCTTTGAGCCTCTGTTTCTTCATATGTAAAATGAAGTGATTAATCCAGATGGCTTCTCAGGTCCCTTCCAGCTCTAAATCTAAAAGCCTATGATCATACTTGGGTCTTATAATCACCCTGTGAAGTAAGAACTCCAGTTATTTTCTCCATTTTATAGATGGAGAAACTGAGGCACAGAGATGCCTAAAGTGGGATTCAAACCTAGATCTGACTGATTCTAGCACTCTATCCACTACTCTCTGAGCCATCCCAGCTAAACAATTTAAATTCTATGTAACATGGGCCTTGATTCTGTCTTTCTATCACCCAAAAGTCAGTGTTAGCACTAAGAGTCAGCTACTATGACATAAACTGTTGAACTGAATCCAACTCAAGCTAAGGAATGAACCACTTTCAAGCATTCTTCATGGACACCTAAATCCATTTTTTATAAACACTGGATAGGAGTGGGCCCACACTACAGTCAGTCACCTCAGTTACACTGATAGTGCCTCTTTACCAGCGTGTTCTTATGTTTGTTCAGGGAGGGAACTAAAAAAAACCCGTGTCGTCAGAGCCACAGAAAAATTCTGCTGGTTCCACATAGCCCTTCCTAAGGCGCTATCTAAAATGATCCTTCCAGGCCTTTGTAAAGCACAGGCTCCCTACAGTATTCGCCTTTAGCCTAGACAGCCCTAACACGAATACACACAAGTGCGCACACGTCCACATCAGAAAGGACCACATGCCAGCGTCACCCACACCCAGCATCAAGCGCACCAGGGCTTCAGAGTCTGCTGGGATTCCCCTTATACAACATACAAGATGAGGACTTCCACAGCCTGACCGTGTCAGGTGACGGACAGCGAACCTTTCATCAGGCACTGGGTGGAACACAGCGCTTTCTTTGAGACACAGCGGGAGGCTCAGGTCAAGCCCAGCTCAGTGGGGACTGCGGATGCGCCTGGGAGCAAAGCCTCTGCAGGCTTCCCTGGCTGAACTGGGAGCCTCTCAATGCACGCAAGAGTCAAAGAACCACCCGGACTCACAGGACCACAGACTCAGAGCCCAAAGGGATGCGGGAGGCCAACCAGTCCCAAGCCATCTTTTCTCAGATGAGAGACAGCACCCGAGAGGTCGAGTTAGTTGTCCAAGAATAGATCAGGAGTAAATAAGGAAGAGCCAGAGTCTGAGCCCGGGTCCCATGCATCTAAACGGACTGTTCATTTCCATTTTATCACACAGCTCCCTTTGGAAGAATGAGTCAGAGGGAGATGAACAAAACAGCATGAGCAGGAGAACTGATTCACAGATAGATGGAGAGACAGACAGACAGACACACACACACAGAGACAGAGAGACAGACAGAGAGAGACAAGAGAGAGATGAAGAGAAAGGGAGAGAGACCCAGAGAGAGGGGAAGAGAGGAGGAGAGAAGGGGAGGGAGAGAGACAAAGACAGAGAGACAGAGATAGGCAGAGACAGACAGAGAGACAGAGAGAGACAGAGAGAGAGGGAGAGAGATATGCAACCATAGATATATCTATAGAGAGATGTACAGAGAGAGAGAAGAAACAGAGAGACAGAAGGAGACAGAGAGAGATGTACAGACACACAGAGAGACAGAGATAGAGAGAAATGGAGACAGAGACAGACAGAGAGACAAGAGAGAGACAGAGAGAGGAGGAGAGAGATATACAAACATAAATATATAGAGAGAGATGTAAAGAGAGAGAAAGAGAGAGAGAGAAGAAACAGAGAGAGACAGACGGAGACAGAGAGAGATGTACAGATATATACAGAGACAGAGACAGAGAGAGAGAGAGAGGGGGAGGGAGAGAGACAGAGAGAGAGAGACAAGAGAGAGAAGGAGAGAAAGGGAGAGACAGACAGAGAGGGAGACGGAGACAGAGAGAAATGGAGACAGAGACAGAGAGACAGAGACAGAGAGACAAGAGAGAGACAGAGAGGGAGGGAGAGAGATATACAAACATAGAGAGAGACAGAGAGATGTAAAGAGAGAGAAAGAGAGAGAGACAGAGAGAAGAAACAGAGAGAGACAGAGGGAGACAGGGAGACAGAGAGAGAGATGTACAGACACACACACACACAGACAGAGACAGAGAGACAGAGAGAGGGGCAGGGAGACAGAGAGAGAGAGACAAGAGAGAGATGGAGAGAAAGGGAGAGAGAGACAGAAACAGAGAGGGGGAGGGAGAGAGAGAGACAGAGATATACAGACAGAGACAGAGAGATGTACAGACAGACACTCACAGAGATACATATATATGTTTGTATGCATACATATACATATATAATATACATTATACATTTGTATTTTGTCTACTCAATTTCACAAAGCACACTGTTTAAACGCCTCTTAAATGCTTGGCACATGTTACCACATATTGGGGTTATTTGGCATGCATTCTATCTCCCCCCCAGCTCCTCAGTCTCAGCCTTCACATCCAAGCAGTTACCAAGTCTTGTTGACAATACCTCCACAGTTTGCCCTGGCATCCATCCCTTTCTCTCTAGTCCCACAGCCACACACACCGCCCCCCCCCCAGCTCAGGCTTTCATCACCCTCACCTGGATATTGCTCCAGCCTCTAACTGGTCTCCCCAGCTCCAGTCTCTCATCTCACCAATCCATCCTTTACTCAGCTGGCAAAGAAACTTTCCTTCGACAGAGATCTGACCTCTCATTCCCCTGCTCAATAAACTGCAATGGCTCCCCATTACCTCTAAGAACAAATTCAAGAATTCCACTGCTTGACATTGAAAGCCCTTCACAAAATGGCCCCGACAGCTTTCCAGGTTACGCATAATTCCCTTTCACAATCTCTTCAATTCAGCCAAATTGTCTTTCTTGTTCTTTCTCGCATGTGAAATTCCCACTCTGTACTTAGCCTGGAATGCATTTCCTTCTCATCTACACCTCATGGAAGCCATACTTTCTGAGTTCAGCTCAGATACCTCCTACTCCATGAAGCCTTTCCTGATCTACCTCACCCCTCTCCAGCTGTTAGTGTTTCCCCACAAAAAAAAAAAATCCTGTACGTATTTTAATATATCTCAGTGCGTGCAGGCTGTACCCCTTAATAAAATGTAAAGTTATTAAGGCAGACTTCCATTTTTGCCTCACATACAGAAGCTAGCACATAGTCAGCACTTAAATGCTCACTGATTGATTGGTTGCTCTTCCTACTAGATCAGAAGCTTAATGAGGGCAGGAATCTAATCTTATTTAATCAGCCACACCCAATGACAACAACACCATTAACAATAATAATAGCTAGCACGTATACAGAACTTTCAAGTTGGCAAATCACTTTACACATTAACTCATCTCAAGCTCACAGAGTAGACACTTTGTAAATGTTTGCAGACATGACAAGATCATGAGCTCTTTTAATCAATTTCCAAGAATTTGTTAACCACCTATCATGTGCCAGGCATTCTGCTCGTATCTGAATTTATAAAGACAAAGGTGAGGTAGTCTCTGCCCTCAAGCATCTTATGTTCTCCTGTGGAGAGATGTACATATGTAACACCATGTATAGAAGCTATTTATCCACCAAGTACAAAGTAACCTTGCAAGAGAAGACTCCAGTTACTGGGTGGAGGAGGCCAAGAAAGGCCTCCTGAAGAAAGAAGGTATCTGTTGAATTCTAAAGGAAGCCAAGGATCCCCGGAGGCAGAGAAGAGGAGGGAAAGCATTCCAGGGCTGGACGACCGCCAGGGCAAAGGTCCAGAGATAGATAATGGAGCTTCGTGTGGGAGCAACAGCCAGTAAGTATGCCCTAGAAAGTGTGGCACAGCGATGCGCAAACAACAGAACTCAACAAAAGGCGGGAGAAAGAAGGGAAAGGAAGCAGAGCGGAGACAGAGACAGGGAGTATAAGAAAGAGAAAGGGACAGGGAGAGAAGAGAAAGAGAAGGAAGGGGAAGGAAAGAAGAGTAGAAAGAAGGAAAGAAGAAAGGAGGGGAGGAAGGGAAGAAGGAAGCGGAGGCAGGAAGAGAAAAGGAGGGAGGAAGGAGGGAAGGGGGACAGAGGGAAGAGAAAGAAGAAAGGGGAAGAAGGAAGGGAGGAGTGGAAAAAGGGAAAGAAGAAGAGAGGGGAGGCAGGGGAAGAAGGAAGCGGAGGCAGGAAGAGGGAGGGCAGGAAGGCTAGGAAAGGAGGGAAGAGAAAGAAAGAAGGAAACTCAGGACAGCAGGTTCTCAGACAATGCCCAGACTTCATAGCTCTATGGGCTGGTCCACTTCAGACCAGGGACAGAGCTAGTCTTAGGATCTGTTACCAAAATGAGGTAGAAAAAGCATAAATGTCAGCCACTGACCAAGCCGAACTCCTGAAGAGATTGCCAGAGAAGCCAAGGCCTCTGTATCAACCAGCAGGACAATTTGTGTGGGCGGCATCTCTTTAGAACCCAAACCTCTTTCAGGTGCCTAGGGAAGCAAATCAGTATGGGGCTAGCCAGTGCAGTGCATTGTGGGAGAATCAAGCAGCCTTCTGCCTAACTGAGAAGGGTCACACCACCCTCAAATATCCATATTCCCCCCAAACATCCACACACATACACATCCACACATACCTACACACATCTACACACACACATGCCCCACACACACACACCCCCACCCACCCTGCCACAACACCTCCATTTCCTCTTATTAGTTACCCCTTGCTAAAAGGCAAATGTGGTATACCTGAAAGGGGAAAACACACTAAGCCACTAGTATTTGAACTGTCTGTTTCTCAGTCCAGCAAGAATCAAGCCTCTTTCTCTCTAAAAAGAGCCGGTAAGGCCTCGGACTTGGGGAGGTTATGATGAAGGAGGCAGAAGTGGGGGAGGGTGGAGGAGGCGGGACAGCACGCCTGGGCACCGTTCCTTCCTTCATTTACTCAGCATGCCTGGAAGATGTTTCATCCCTCTGAAGCCCTCTCTTCTGTAGTCCTGGGCACAGTTGTTAGCATTCTCCAGCCCTCCTGACCACTTGTACTGACTTCTCCATGTAGGTGTCCCACCCCGCCCTGCCCCACCCAGCCCACCAGAGAAGAGGAGACCCAGCATTTCGAGGGCAGGGACTGTCCTTGCTGTCTTTGCCTCTGCAGAGAACCTTCTGAAGGGGGCAGTTAAATTGAGTGGGGTAACACCTCCTTTGAATCAGATGCTGTCAGGTAGAGGCCTGGCCCTGGATTCAGAAAGACCTGGCATTCAAACCAGCCCAGGACCTGGGGCAAACCTCGCTGCCCCAGACCCTTCAGGACTCGTTATAGATGACTGACACATCTGTAGAGGTGAAGAGGGTCCCCATACCAGGAGTTCCTTCCAGGTCCAGATTAAATAAGACAAACAAAACAAAGCCTCTGAGGTGTGGGGGGGGGGGCAATAGGGTGGGGTGAGGAGGGAGAAGTGATACTGGGAAATTTTTTTTTTGATGAGTAAGAGACCTGGATCCTGACCATAAAAAGCTTATTCCCCTCATGTAATAGGAAAATAAACAGAGACCTTAGTCTAGAGCAGAAGCAATAGGAGGCCCTAGGTTCAGGGAAAGGGATGAGGGAGGCACGAAGGGGAAGAAGGAGGGTTTCCCCAGGGGAGGCCCCAAAACAACATTTCTCCCACTCCACAGTCTGGCTAGGGCCAGTCAGACCAACACCTTTCTCATCCTTCCTGCTGTCTGAGTCCTTTAGGAGAAGGGTTCTCCATACTCAGTATAGTCAGGGGCCCATCATGGCAAGGCTAGTCTTCTCCTCATCTCTCCCATCTGTCCCTTTGTCTCTACTCCCAAGAGCAACACTCTGGATCATTTCCTACAAGGGGAAAAGGGGCTGCCAGGGGCTAGAGCCATTCTGAAATGCATGCCCCAAATCACTATTCCCTTCAGCCCATGCCAAACAAGCAAGTGTTTTTCAGCCTAAAAAACCGCCCCTATCCATGCTGACAAAATCTCCACATCTACACCAATCTTTGCCACCAAATCATGTTTTCTATTCGCTTATTAGTAGACATGTTTTCTCCGATAGAATATAAGCTCCCTGAGGGCAAGGACTTTCATTTTTTCCCTCTAGCCCTGAGTATGCATTTCACGAATATTTGCCAATTGCCTGATGGATTGATCGATCCAGCCTTCACTTAAGCCAGATATCAAGTGATTCTGCAGGTCTGGAACCAAGAGGGCCACAACAGTGACTCTGCATACCTCATTCGATAATGCAGCCTCAGCGACGTTTTGTCTTCAATCTTGATGCAGTGATTCGGGGCGTACCACAGCTTGGTCTTCTCATCGTACAGGGCAAAGAGGTTGTGGCAGAGTGGAGAGATGCCTAGGGAAAAGGTCAGGAATTCATCAGAGAGAGAAATGTGCTCTAGTACTCCTTTCCATTTCCTTAATTTGGATATATGTTTGCATGTTGCTCTTTCATTAGACTGTAGGTTCCCTGACGGCAAGGACTGTCTTTTTGCCTCTTTTTGTATCCCCAGCATTTAGCACAGTGCCTGAAAAAAGTGTCAGTGCTGTGGGGCAAGTAGGAGGTACAGTGGATAGAGCGTAGGGCCTGGAGTGAAGAAGACTCATCTTCCTGAATTCAAATCCAGCCTTAGACACCCCCTAGCTGTGTGACCTGGGCAAGTCACTTAACCATGTTTGCCTCAGTTTCCTCATCTGTAAAATGAGCTGGAGAAGGAAAAGGCAAAGAACTCTAGTATCTTTGCCAAGAAAACCCCAAATGGGGTCACGGAGAGTCAAACATAACTGAAAAATGACTGAACAACAACTGACATACAGGAGGTGCTTAATAAATGTTTATTGATTGATCTGTAAAAGAAGGAGTTGTAATAGATAGTCTCTGAGGTCTGTCTTAACTTTAAATCCTATGACCATCTACTACTCAGGAGACCTGAGCTCAAAGTCTGTCTCAATCACTAACTATGAGATTTCGAGCAAGTTACCCAGTCCCTCTAAAGGTCCACTTCCTCATCTATAAAGTGAGGCCGATGAAACTTGCTCTACCTACCTAAGTGTTAACACTATGAGAACCTCCATAGACCAACACCAACGACCTCCTATTCTTGGGGTGCTCCTCCTCCGCCATCTCATTGTGCTCTGAGGGTCTCTTTTGCCCCTGTGCCAATCATTCATGCGCATGTCAACCTAACTGTGCCATCCTTAGTGAGTAGGGTTTGAGGGGCTTTTTAAAGCCACAAGAAGTGGCCCCACGATATAGGTCCGCTCCGAGGGTGAGGAGGAAATACAATGAAGTCTGAACCTAACTATCCACCTGTAATTTTGCTTCTCTTGTCTTTTTTCAAAAAGAATTTTCTTTGAATGGAAGAAAGACCAAGAATAGTTGATGAGTAAGCAACTTGGAGCTGTCCTCCACATCTGCAAGCCTCCAAACAGGAGTAATTGCATTAAAAAGTGGGTGGGTACAATTACTGAGCCGCCACTGGTGATCTGGGGAAGACCTTTGGAGAACGAGAGATATGCCAAGCGATGGGAGAAGGCAAATGCTGCCTGATAGTCAAGAAACGAAAGAGGGTGAATCTACCAACCACAGATCAGTGTACTTCACTTTGATTCTTGAAAAAATTCTAGGATACATAATCAAAGGGACGGTTTCTGAACCCTTATGCAATCAAAAACAAGACATTTCAGACACCCTTCACTTCCTTTATTGACTAGTAGATTACAGGAATGCTGTCAGATGGATATTCTCAGATTTCAATAAAGCATTAATAAAGTTATACACACACACACATATATGTGTATGTATGCATGCATGTATATGTATATTTCTTTACATGTTGTCTCTCCCATTAGACCTTGAGGGTAGAGACTGTCTTTTGCCTCTTTTTGTATCCCCAGCACTTAGCACAGTGCCTGGCACATAATAGGCTTGGATTGATTGGCTGAAAGTCTTTCATAGTATGCTTGTGCATAAGGTAGGCTAGGTGACAAGCATAAATAGGTTAATTTGGAACTGACTAAATGGCTGATCCCTAAGCACAGTCATTAATGGGTCAATATCAACTTAGAAAAATGAGCTCTAATGGAGAGCTCCAGGGATCTGTGCTTGGCCCTATGATGTTGAACATTTCTTTTAATGACTTTATGAACGGCAGAGACGGCATGTTGATCAAACTTGCAGATAACACAGAGTTTGGAAGGATAGATAAAACCCAGAGGACCAAAATCAATACCCAAAAAGATATTTAACCATTTATAACAATGGGTCAAATAGAGTAAGATGGAATTTAATAGAGATAAATGCAAAGTTCTACACAGGTTCCAAAAGTCAGCTTCATGAGTACTGGATGGCAGAGGTACGGCCAAACGACAGTTCTTGTGAAAAAGATCTGGGGGCCTCAGTGGACCAAAAGCTCAATTTAAGTTAACAGTGTGACATAAAATCAACAAAAGTTAATATTCCCCTAGGCTGTGTCAAGAGAATCCAAAGGTATAAATATAAGGAGGTAAGTAAGACCCCCCAAGGGACTCTGTAGCAACCAAAGCACATATGGAGTATTCTGTTCAGTATCAAGTGACCCATTTTTAAGAGGCAGAAGCTAAAGTATGCACAGAAGAGGTTATTCAGGATGGTGAGAAAACTGAAAATGATGCCATAGGCAGGTTTAGTCTCAACTAGGAAGACTCCAAGAGACCATGACAGCTGTCTTCAACTATCTGAAGGCCATCATGGGGAAGACAGATTAGATTTGTTCTGTCTAACCCCGGGAGTAGAATTAGAAGCAATAGATGCTGGGAGTGGGGGGGACAGGGGAGTTGCTAAGAGGCGGGCTTAGGCTTAACTTCAGGTAAAGCATCCTCACAATGAGAGGTGTCCCAAAGCCAAATTGGCTGCCTCGGCAGGTGGTGGGGTTGTCCTTCCCCAGACGTCATGGAGCAGAGGCTGGAGGACCCAACATTCACCACAGTTCCTGGCATATAGTAGATGCTTGATAAATGCTAGCTGACTGACTAACTGACCTCTTAGCAGTGATGCCGTAATGTGAGTTCTCGGTCAGGCAAGGGTTGGATTAGGTAGTCTCTGAGGTCCCTACTCACTCTGAGATTCTGCGGTTGAAAGCTCCTGGGGGAAGGGAAGGATGGCTGAGTTCACCTCCCCATCCCTTGTGGCTGGCCCATGCAAAGTACCTGATGCCTGGTTATTAGCTGTGTGACAACAGACAAGATACTCTGTGTCTCAGTTTCCTCACCTGTAAAATGGGGATGACAATAGCACCTTGAGCTCAGGGTTGGTGGGAGGGTCAAATGGAATGATGGGTGTAAACCACTTTGCAAAACTTCATGTTCTCTAGAAATGTGAGAAATAAATTCTGAAGGAGGTGGGAAACCCTTCCTCACCATCCTTCCAAACGTCGGTTTTCACACTGTCGTCCGGTGCTCACACACTGCCTCATCCATCACATACACAAAAAATTTCCTGGCAGCGGTGAAGGGCGTGTGTGTTAGAATAAACACCAACCCAAGTGACTTTTGACAGTGATTAAAATCTCTCAGCATAAATAATAAATAGGTTTCTTAAGTACTCAGTGTATTTATCCTAAATGGTTTTCATTAGCGGCCGCCTAACTAGAGGATGCATGTTTAATGAAGCTGGTCCCGTAGCCTTCCCTCACCTCTCCCTTCTCCCTCCTTCATCTGCTCCTCTGCTCCTCTTTCTTGCTCTCCACTCCCAAAATCAGGCGCCATTTTCCCTTTAGCAAGAGGGGTGAAAAAATAACCATCAAGACGCCCGAAACTACGATGCTGAGACAGCCTCCCACTCACTCACATCATTCCATTCTTCTTCCCATTCGCTCCCTACTGAAGAATGAAAATCACTTGGATTTTTGGAACATAGAGGGAGAAAATGAAGGTTTGGCATAAATCAATTATTAATTGTAGTTTGATTTGATCGAAAGGCAGTCCCCAAATTAGTGCACATCCCCAATTTAAACAACTGAGGATTGTTCATTCTTGGGTTTGCCAGAGAGCGAGATTTAGAGGCAGGAGGGCCTGTGTTTGAATCCCAACTCTGACGCTTTAGCTGTGTGACCCCTGGGCATTTCAATTCACCTCCCTTGACTTTAGCTCCCTCATCTCTAAATAATAATAATTATTAATTATTATTAATAACAATACCATAGCATTTATTTCACAGGATTGTCACAAGGATCGTGAGATTAGAGCAGGTGTTCTTAACCTAGGCTCCGGGAAACTTGTTTTTAAAATAGCTTGACAATTGGATTTTGACATAATTCACTTCCTTCGTCATTCTATGCATTTTATTTTGTGCATTTAAAGTCATGATTCTGAGAAAGGGTCCATAGACTTCACCAGGCTGCCTGCCCAGGGGGTCCATGACTCAAACAAGGTGAAGAATAATTCCTACTCAGCATCAGAGCCCAAAGACCCCAGGGGGTCATCTGAACCCAGGTCTTCCTGCCTGCTCTCTCCACTACATCTCCCAGCTACCTTCTGCATCACGAAGAACCGAGGAAGGGTTAACACACAGCCGAGAAGACCAAGTCAATCAGGTGGAACATAGAGATGGAAATTCCAGTAATACATAGGAAATAATACTAACTAATATCTATCTAACAATTTAAAGTGGGCAAAGTGCTTTACAGGCACTCACATCGCTTTTCAAAAAATTAAAGAAGCAATAAATGAAACGGATGCTCTTCGTGAAATTTAAAATGTCTTTTTTAAAATGCAGTAAATCTTTCTAATGGTACTATTGGTGGAGTAGTGAATGGTTGAGCGATTCTGGAAAGCCATTTGGAATGATGCCCCACAAGGTTACTCAGCTGTGTATAACCTTTGACACAGTAACACTTCTCCTAGGCCCTTGCCCCAAAGAGATCAAAGAAAGAGGAAAAGGACTCACATGCACAAAATATTGATAGCAGCTTTTTTTAAGATAGTAAAGAATTGGAAACTGAGGAGGTGCCCATCAATTGGGGAATGTCTGAACAAGCTGTGGTACGTGAATGTAATGGAATACTACTGTGCTTTAAGAAATCACAAACGGACGGCTTAAGAGACAGTGGGGGAACACTTGGATGAACTAACGCAGAAAGAAGTCAGCAGAACCAGAACAATTCACCCAATGACAGCAATATTGTAAAGACAAACGGCTCTGAAGATTGAAGACCTCTCATCAACGCACTGACCGGCCAAAATTCTGAAGGATTCATGGTAAAGTAGGCTGTTCAGCTCCTTCCAGAGAAGCCATGGAGTCAGACTGAAGAGTGGGACTTTTTTTTTTTTTACACAGCCAATTTGGGGATTTGTTTTGCTTCATTATATGTGTTTGTTAACAGGTTTGTTTTTCTTTCTTTGTCTTTTTTTTCTTTTCCCTGTTTTTCAGGGAAGTGGATTTTCACTGATTAAAAAATATATATAATTTTAAAAGAACTTTACTATGCCCATGAAATTGATATGTGGTAGACTTCATTACCCTAACATTTACAGCATTTTACAGACAGAGAAACTGAGGCATCCAACTAGAATGCCACACAGTGAGTGTGAAGAATGAAACCATTAGACAGCCAGGTTTACGCTCATTTGACTAACAAATAATACTCTGTGAATATTTACAGACAATGAACTTTGCTAATTAACAGCATCCCTGTGTCCTGCATGGTGCGGGCCCTCACAACCTTATGCCGGAGAGCCTGCTGCTTGGTCTTCTAGCCTATCGCCCACTCTGTTGTCAGAGTGGTCTTCCTGAAGTCCAGCTCTGACCACATCATCCCCCTATTCACTAAATCCCAATGGTTCCCTATCACCTTCAAGATCAAATAGAAAATCCTTGGGCTTTTAAAGCCCTTCACATTCCTGGGCCTTTCCAACTTTTCAGTCTTCTCACACCATCCTCCTTCTATGTACACAGAGATTAAGTGACACGGCTAGTACGTATCTGAAACTGGATTTAAACTCAGGTCTTCTGGACTCCAGCCCCAGGGCTGCAGTGCTGCCTAGGTGCCCCAGTTTGCAGCTAGGTTGGGGGTGGGCTGGGAATACTCACAGCACTCCTGAGCGGCTCGGATGCACAGGTCTTCCACGGTATAGTCCCCACTGAGCAAGTGGAGGGGTTTCCTATCGGGCAGATAGAACACCACCTCCACCCCAGGCTCCAGCACATCCAGATTGACCTCATTATTCTTGTAGCTCCTCATTTTTGCACAAAACGCCATGGCATTGCAGTCCTCTTTGAAATTTAGATACTATTTGGGAAGAGAAGTGGACATTACATAAAGTTATAAGAGGCTCATAGCTCCAGAAAGACAAGCCAGAAGGAATCCGTGGAGCAAGCCTTGGGGTCCTCTCCCTGCCTCCCAAGTAAGAGTGAATTCCAACCAAAGGCATTTGTTCAGCATCTAATATGTGCTTAGGCCCCACTAGCCCTGAATCCTGAATCCTCTGACCGTGGGACCCTTCCCTCCCTGCTCCTCCTCAGTAAGTCCCGTGACCGGAGGCTGAGGCAGGCTCAGCTCTCCTACGCTGGCCTGGCTGCTGTTTGCTGCCCCTGAGAAGAAAAAACCCCCAAGGTACATTTGTCCCAGAAGCCCGGGGCCTGCCTTCCCCTTTGCTTTGGTTTCCTCTTGAGGTACTCTTTTGCTTCCAGACGGGGTCCCCAAGAAACAGCTAATGCCCATGGGAGAGCCCAGGCCAAGATGCTCAGTTCAGGGGGCTTCCCTCCACCACCAGGATTCATTTTTGCTGAGGCCGCTGGAAAAATCCCAGTAATGCCTTCAAAGAAGGTCCCTGAGAGGGTGAGGTGGGCACAAGTCAACTTTCCTCCTCCAAAAATATAATCAGATAAGAAAAAGCGCTTAAGCAAGGCTTTTCCTGACCTTTCTGCCAGTCTTTGGAGCTTTCTCTTTCTGGAAACTACTGGGCAACATGTTGTCTACGTGATGTATTGACTTTTCTGTGTTGAGTCTTTCCCCTCCCCTGTCCCTAGCATAGCGTAATATGGGCACCTACTGTGCACTTTATAATCTCAGACAGAGAGCTACTTGGAGAAGCTTCAGTGACTTGCCCAAGGTCACACAGCTATTAGGAGTCAGAGGCAGGATTTGAACCCAGGTCATCCAGACTCCAAGATCTACTCTCTTTTCTGCACCACTCTCATTTGAAGTATTACAACTTTACAGTTCTACAGTTGAAGAAACTGAGTCTTGGAGAAATGAATTGACTTGCCCAGGGTAATATGGCTTGGATATGTTAGAAGTGGGGTTGAATCCAGGTCTCCCAAACTCCAAGACTAGCTCTATCCACTGTACTACTCCAACTCCCCATAGCCCCATTTTACAGATGAAGAAACTGAGGAGAGAAAACTGAGGCTGACTTACCTTGGGCCACATAGCTAGTAAGTGTCAGAGGCCATATTTGAACTCTGGTTTTCCTGACTCCAGGCCCAATACTCTGTGCACTGGACCACTAGCTGACAGAAATCTGGACTTGGAGTTAGGAAGATCTGAATTTAAATCCTGCTCAAACACTTCCTAGCTGTGAGACTCTGGGCAGGTCATTTAACTTCTCTCTCAGCACCAATTTCCCCATCTGTAAAATGGGGCTAATAATGGCACCCATGTCACAGGGCTGATGTGAGGGTCAAATGAGAAGACATCTGAAAAGTGCTTTGCAAACCTTAAGGGACTACAGAAATATTACTAATATCATTATCATGATTATCCATATAGAAATAAGCAAATCAACATACCTGCATTTATTCGGCTGTGTGCTACCCTCCTCCTCAGACAGCGGAATGTGTTGTCTTTACCTTTTCTCAATCACTTCAAAAGCTGATCTGAGCAGAGAAAGAAAGAAAGAAATGAGCGCAAGGGTACCTCCCATCCGGATAAGAAAACAAGACATCTGATCCATAACTAAGAAAAAGTCACCAACAAAAGAGCATGTGGGCAGCAAGTAAAGAATTCTAAAAGGCTGGTGTGGCCTTTGAGGGGCCAAGAAGGTCCCTGGTCGAGCGTAGAGACAACGCAGCCATCATTGTCTTGTTTCATCTCCAAAATGGAGCCAGAGCTTTTGCGTCCTGGAGGCAAGGATCCTGAGCAGGTGAAGGATCCATCACCATTTGGTCAATAACATTTCTCTGGGTGGTCTGTAAACAGCTCCCCAGAAGACCCCTCCTCACTTCCTTGAGAATTCACGCCCCTGCCTCCAGATCACTCAGCTCTATTAACAGTGAAGTAAAACGCTTTTATCAGCTGTCCTACCCTAGGGCTATGAATCAATCAATCAATCAGTCAGACATTCATGAAATGCCTACTATGTGCCAGGCACTGGATATACAGAAAGAAGCAAAAGACCATCCCTGCTTTCAAGGAGCTTACAATCTAATGGAAGGAAAAGAAGGGAAGGGAAGATGGATCTGGGGAGTGTAGAATAAAACTTCTTTGCTTCAGCAATTCCATGTCAAGACCAGATTGACCTAGGGGGATTTAGAGATTCGGATATAAAGAAACTTTGAGTCATCTGTGTAGACATTCATTAAGAGCTCACTCCAGGAAAGGCACTGTGTTTGGGGCTGGAGATAAAAAGAGGAAAAAAGTGGCATAGACCCTGCCCTGAAGAAGATCAGGCCCCTAGTAAGGCTCTCATACGAGGCAGATGGGCTCAGCCCACAGAGCTAAGGTCCTTCAGACCAAGGAGCATGAGAAATTATGGGAGTATTTATAGCATTATCAAAAAAAAGAAAAATCTGGAAATAAAATGGTGCCCATTGACAAGGGTAGAATAATCACATTACAGAATATGAATAAATCCGGTACAACTAATACAGAGAAGCCTGGGAAAACTGATGCAAACTGATGCGAAGCCACGCAGAACCAGAACAACAATGTGTGATGATTACAATATTCCAGTAAGGCAGAGAAGGGAATAAGTCTTTATTAAGCGCCTACTATGTGCCGGGCACTGTGCTAAGCACTTTACAATCATTATCTCATTTGAGCTCACAACAACCCTAGGAGGAAGGTGCTGTTATTATTCCCATTTTACAGTTGAGGAAACTGAGGCAAACAGGGTTAAACGACTTGCCCAGAGTCACACAGCTAATGAGTGTCCGAGTCTAAATTTGAACTCAGGACTTCTTAACTCCAGGTCCAGTGCTCTGTCCACTGAAGGAACTGTGATTTCAGCAACACGGACTTCAGTTGTGAGAATGCTCTCCGCAGATGCCATTTGTAACTGCTTGTGACAGTGGATAAGTCCTCTCTTGGACACCTAGCTGTGGCATCATCTACAAAATGAGAGGGTTGGACCCGATGACCTCTGTGGTCCCTTCTAGCTCTCAATCTGTGATTTAGGAAGGTGCCAAGTCAATTAACCAGAGAAGTTCACTGACTTGCCCAGAGTCACTCATCTTATAAGGACTGGAGATTGGTTGGAGCCCAGGTCTTCCTGACGCTTAAGCCCAGTACTTCAGCCCCTCAGTTGGCTACATCGCAATGAAATGAATACAAACAATGCAAAAGCAAACAATGTAAAATCCAGCCAAAATCTAATTCCTAAAACCAATCTTGGCCTCAAAGGCTAGGAATGCACTGCTCCTCAGCCCTCACTTCTATTTGACCCAGATTCTACTGGCGACATCAACAGAACATGAGAAAGAAATGGGAAGAAGAAGACTAAGTAAAGAAGAGGTGGGGTGATCACCGGGTAAGATGACAACTCTCTTCAACTAAAAATTAGTTGAAACAATAACTTCAGCAAACTTGCAGGATGTAAAATAAATCCACACAAATCATCAGAATTTCTACATAATACCAATAATATCCAACAGGAAAAGACGGAAAGAAAAGCTCATTCAAAATAACCATACAATGTATAAAATACATTAAGTCTGCCTACCAAGATAAAAACTATACACATATAACTCCAAAGCATTGTTTCCAGAAATAAAGACAGACCTAAATAACAGGAAAAATATTAATTGTTCCCAAGTAGGGTGAGTCAATGAAATAAAATGACAATATTGCCTAAATTAGTTGACTTATTCAAGGTAATACCAAACTACCAAAAGATTATTTTACAAAACTAAAAAATAATGAAATTTACACGGACGCAAAAAAGGTCAAAAAAGCTCATAGGTAATAATGAAAAGTCGGAATGAAGGGAGCTTAGCAGCGTCTCCGACTATACCATGAGCAATAATTCTCTAAACGGTTAGGTTGCTGTTGTTTACTTGTTTTTGCCATGTCATACTCTTGGTGACCCCATTTGGGGTTTTCTTAGCAAAGATACCGGAGTGATTTGCCATTTCCTTCTCTTGCTCATTTTACAGATGAGGAAACTGAGGCAAACGAGGATAAGTGACTCGTTTAGAGTCACACAGCTAGTAAGTGTCTGAGGCCAGATATGAACTTAGGAATATGAGTCTTCTGTACTGGATAACAAATAGAGAGGTTGATCAGTATAATCGATTAGGTACTCAACTTATAGAAGTAGATATATTTAGTAGCCTAGTATTTAGTAAACACAAACGTCCCAGATAATGGAATAAAGACTCACTAATTGACAAAAACTCCCGGGAAAATCAGGCAGCCGTATGGAAGAAATTTAACCTACACCAAGATAAGCTCCAAGTCCATACATGACCTAAGTATATCATAAACAAAATTAGAAAAATCGGGAAAAAAATTACCAATCAGATCCGTGGATAGAAGGAAAATTTATGACCAAACAAGAGGTAGAGAGATTTACTGAAGATAGATCATTTGATTATATGAAACTCAAATTTTTCCACAAACAAATCCATTAAAGCTAAGATTGAAAGAGAAACAATTGGGGCAGCTAGGTGGCGCTGTGGACAGAGCACCGGCCCTGAAGTCAGGAGGACCTGAGTTCAAATGTGACCTCAGACCAAACACTTGATACTTACTAGCTGTGGGACCCTGGGCAAAGTCACTTAACCCCAATTGCCTTAAAAAAAAATAAAAAGATAGTGTGAAGGAGAAAACAAGCTTTTGGGGGCAGGTAGGTGGTGCAGTGGATAGAGCTCCGGCCTTGAAGTCAGGAGGACCTGAGTTCAAATGTGGTCTCAGACACACAACACGCAACATACTAGCTGTGTGACCTGTGGGCAAGTCACTTAACCCCAATTGCCTAGCAAAAAGCAAAAAAAAAAAAGGAAACAATTAACTAGGGAAATTGCCATTGTGGCAAGGTCTCATGTCTAAGATATATAAAGAACTAATTCAAGCTTACAAGAAAAGGAGCCATTCCCCAATGGATAAATGACCTAAGGATATGAACAGGCAGTTCTCAAGGGAGGAAACTCAGGTTATCTATAGTCATGTGAAAACAATGGTCCAAATGACCACTAATTAAATGAGGTACGTACTAGAGTTATTAGAATCATCCCCATTTTATTTATTTTTCTGTGGATTTTTAAATTTTATCTTTATTTTGAGTTCCAAATTCTCTTCCTCCAACCCTCCACTACCCATTGAGAAGGCAAGAAATCCGATACTCATTATACATATGAAATCATGCAAAACATTTCCACATTAGCCATGAAGAATGAACAGTGTTGAAGACTCCTACAAATCTGTGAAGCATGAAAATCAGCAGAAGCAGGAGAACAGTTTATACAATAACAACAATGTAAAGACGAACAAGTTTGAAAGCTGTAAGAATGAGGACCATCCATGATTTCAGAGGACCGGTGATAACTGACGATGATGAAGAAACATGCTGATGGAGTTCATGGGCAGAACAAAACACACTTATTTTCACATTCCTTCAATGAGGTAATTTGTTTTGCTTTGTCTGTGCATATTTGTTACAAAGAATTTGTTTTTCTTTTCTCTTTCTTTCAATAGGGTGAGAAGGAGAGAAAATGGATTTCAGCTCATTTAAAAAAACAATTTTAAAAAATAGAAGGGGTGGCTACAGATGTGGACTGTTGCATTTACTTTCAGATGAGCTCACTGCATTATTAGTTTTACTCAATTGCTATACTTTGTTACATGAGAAGCAAAGGTAATCTTTGCTTATAATGTAAAAACAAAACATCAATAAAACTTAAAAAAAGAAATAATGGCTGACATTTCAAAGAAATTTAAGGTGGAGAGAGATCACTTTCAGGAAATGAAAGGGAGGGGGAGGGCTGGGAGAGGAGAGCTGATCCCTACCCACTGGACCATATATACCCCAGAGGAAATCACACAATCCAAGGAAAGGAAGGTGTGAAGGTGTGGCCCACCGCACACACTCCCACACCCTAAAATGGTTCAATAGTTTTGTTTACACTAAACAGCCCAAGGCAGATGGCAGGACTATCTAAATAAGAGACTGGAGGGGGTCCATAAGGAAATCACCAGCAATTACAGCAAAGGGGCTACAGGGCAGACGTGAGGGATCTATGTCATGGGGGCCTTACTCAGGTAATATCATTTAGCAAGCACCACTGCATACACACCACTCTATCAAGCATCTGTAAGGGGAAGAACTAAAGGAAGAGTTCCCCAAAAAAGCAGTGAAGACGATAGCAAAAAATAGTACAAAAATATCCCACATGGAAACGGAAAAGAAAAAAAAAGATCGCTACACACAACACAATAGTCCAAATCAGTTTGGTACAATAGACAGAGAATTCAACTGGCAGGCTGGACCTGAGGTCTAGTTTCTAATGAGCTGTGCTACTTGGGGCTAGTACCTTCCCCTCTCTGGTTCTCATTTCCCTCCTCTGTAAAATGAAGAAGTTGAACTAGATGAACGCTGTGGCCCCTTCCAACTCTAATATTTCATGGGTGGTCATGCTTTGTAGCTAGAGAAGAGATCTCCCCCTGGACATAACTTGGTGGAAGCGACTAAGAAGGAATAGAAGGAAGAAATTTCCTGAATAACTCCAGGCAAGGAAGGATTTCTTTAAGTATTAATGCTGTCCAAAAATAGACTCAGTACTTGCTGACAGATGGGAACTGGACCTAACATCTCATTGGGGTAGGTAACTTCAGGATGAGGAAATCCCTCCATCAATGCAAGTCAGCACCGACACTGAGAAGTTGAGTGACATACCTAGAGTCACAAAGCCAATGGAAGGACTTGAACCCAGCTCTTACAGATTCTAAGGCAAACTTTCCAGCCATTATGCCAGGCTGCCTCCAGTAATACTTGTTTAATCAAGAGACATTCAGACACAGACACCAAACATCACGATTGTATCTGGACAGCCCAGGGCTGAACATTTTAATAATCTTTTGACAAAACAAAAAATCAAATAAGGGTGGTACAAAGTTAAAAGATTAATAACGGTATACCAAGTCAGCAGAAAAATGAGGGTAAACAAAGGTAAGTCAGTGGGGCTCAGTGGCCAATATGGGGTAGGAATATTCTAGGGAAAGCGTAAGCTACTACAAACTGAGCTGGCATTTTCCCATAGTCCTACCTGGAGGCAACAAAACTCCCTCTGCCATTCCTCCATGGGCTTCACCAGGGGCTAGAGATAGCCCTGGGCTCTTGAAAGGACCCTAGCCAGCAGGTTCCCCCAAGCGAGTAAGGGCCAGCCCAGGAGGCTGTCACTGAAGGACAGCTAAGGGCTAAGAAGCTGGGCAAGTAGTGGGTAGAGTGTAGGACTAACGTTCAAATCTCAACTCAGATGCTTGCAAGCCGAGTGACTTGGAGCAAATCACTCCACCTCTCTGGCCCCCAGTTCTATCATCTGTACATTGAGGGTGTCCAGTAAGGTCCCTTCTATATCTGTAAGACCTATATGGACACTGAATCACTCCTGGGCCCAGGAAGTCATCATGATTTTACAGAAAGAGAAACTGAGGCCCAGAGGGGAGAACTGACTTACCTGGGGTCTCTCTAGATGCCATCTGAATCCTTTCCTTAATATTGTTGTTGTTAGTGCCAGAGAGCTGTGTTCAAATGTGGGCTTGAACCCTGTGAAGCAACAGACTTTTTTCCCCCTTCAAAATCATGGACTTCCCTTCCCCTTGACCCGGATTCAAGCCTTGATTCTGGGGCAGGAGAGCCCGTGACTTTGGCCAAATTACATCCTATTGTGTGAAAGTAAGATTATAATCCAAGCCCGATGCACCTGCAGGGAAGGGCAGGCAGGTGTGTGCCGGCAGTGAAGCCAGCAACAAGTGCCCCGCGCTCCAGGCTATCGTCATTCAATGGAGCATTAATGGAGAGGCCAAACAACCGAGTTTCTGTCCCTAGAAGACAGCCACGTTTCTCAAACCTTCTTTTCTCCCTGATGACACCTAGTACAGAGCTCTGCAGAGATCAGACACAGCTAAAGAGGGGATGATTAGACTGAATTTTGTTTCATAGAATGAGAAACTTAAATGAATCCTCAGGAAGTCATCTAGACTATGCTAAACCCTCCTTAAAGCATGAGTCCTGCTTGTCTGTACATAGCTGTTTGAATGCTGTCTCCCCACTACGTTGTGAGGGCCTCCTGGGCAGGATTGTCTTTTGCCTTTCTTTGTATCCCCAGCACTTAGCCTGGCATATAGTAGGTCATTAATAACGCTTATTGACTGACTGACTAGGTGCTTAATAAATGCTTATTGACTAACAGACTGAATAACTAACCACCACTACCCTCATTTCAACCTCTTGCCAACAGGAGTCAATGAGTAGAATTCTAAGCACTTCCTATGTGCCAGGAACTGTGCCAAGTTCTGGGGATGTAAAGACAAAAAGGTGCTAGTAATGAAACCGATGCTACCTTTGTTTCTGGAAAGTGACATCCATCTGTCACGTGGCTTCACTCATTATCTCTAGGACTCCCCAGATCAAATGCCTCCACAAAAGGCACCACTCTGTTAGAATGTCAGTCCCTTTTGGGCCAGAGCTATCTCCCGTTAGCATCTGTAAACCCAGAACTTAGCATAGTGGCTGGCACATAGTAAGGATTTTAAATGCTTTACCATTCATTGTCAGTCAGAAAGCCTTATGAGGTGAGGGACACAGGTGGGGATGTGCTAGTGCTTAGCTATGAATTTGCTGGAGTATGTATTTTGTTTCAAGATAAAATGTATCAACAAAACAGTGATACCACCACAAAATAAATAAATGGATGGATGATGCATGGACGGATAGAGGGACACACGGATGAATGGAGGGACAGGTGGCATACAGATGAATGGACAGATGGCTAGATGGATGGGTGAACGAAAGAAAACTAACAGCCTCACAAAAAGGAGAATTTCTGGTTCTTCTGCTCATGAACACACCCCCACCAAGTACATTTCGATCTTATTCCTAGATAGTGAAAATGGGAAGGATCAAAGGGGAGGACTTAGAATTGAAAGGTACCCTGGAGGTCATCTAATCCAAACCTCCATCTGGCCAGAGAGATGATGTAATTTGGCTGAAGTCACAGGGCTCTCATGCCCCAGAATCAAGGCTTGAATCCAGGTCAAGGGGAAGGAAGTCCATGATTTTGATGGGGGAAAAAAGTCTGTTGCTTCTAGGGTTCAAGCCTACATTTGAACACAGCTCTCTGGCACTAACAACAACAATATTAAGGAAAGGATTCAGATGGCATCTAGAGAGACCCCAGGTAAGTCAGCTCTCCCCTCTGGGCCTCAGTTTCTCTTTCTGTAAAATCGTGGGGTTGGACGGGATGACTTCAGCAGCCCCCTCCACCTTCAGATCCAAGCTCTTGTGCTCTGACCTGCTGAAGCCTCACCTACCTCGGCCCACGAGGCTTTGCTTTTCTGGATCTCTGGTCCCAAGCATCCGTCCACCGCAACACCCCAGCAGCTACCCTCATGCCAGTGCAAGCATCCTCCCCGTCCACGAGGGCTCCAACCAGCAGAACTGTCAGAATATAAATATCAAACCTGCTATTTTCTCCTGGCAGCAAGGCAGAATGATTGCTTTTCTATATGCCGCTCTGCTTTCCAATTATAGCCCAGATTCCGGGAAGGCCCCAGAACACGGACTGCAGATTCACTTACAATAAACTTCCAGGGACGATCAAACAATCAATGTCTGCTCAATCGCTCACCATTTATTGCCTCACGGGCCCAAGGAGCTCGCCTTCACTCAGAGAAATCGACTTCTCCAGATGAGGCTGAGCTTTGTAGCCACCAGAGTCAATACCATTTTCCTAAGAGCTCTGTGGTGTCTGGGACGCTCCCTTACCCTTTCTATTCCACCTGGAACAGACTGAGAGGGCTAGAGAAGAGGGGGCTTAGCAGGCCAGGAAGTCATGTCTCCCCTGATTCATGGAAGGCTGGAAGTGAAGGCTTGAGGGCAAAACAAGGTCCCCAAAATTCCTAAAATGAAATGATGGAATCGGCTGCCCCCTCCTCTTAACCTGTCCCTAATGTCTTCATTCTAGTGAGAACTAGTTGAGCTCCTTTGTATTCCCAGGACTTAGCACAGTGCCTGGCCTATGCAGTAAGCACTTAATAAATGCATATTGACTTGACTGGCACATAGAAGGTTCTTAATGAATGCATATTGTTAGAATCTAAACTCCTTGAGAACAAGATTGGTTTTGACTTTTCTGTGTATCCCAAGTGCTCAGCACAATCCTTGGCACACAGTAAGCAGGCAAGATATGTATGTTGACTCACTAACTTGTGGAGGTTGTAGGGGTAGATGTTCTCTGTGGTCCTTCCAGCGCTGAGATTCCATGATGGTTGGCAGATCCGAGTGAGTGACGACTGGGGGTAAAGGGAGGGATTCCGACCTTTGCATCTTTAAACTAATCATTCATTCATCCCACTTTTAGTGAATGCCTTCTATAGGCAAGATCCATCTAGGCAGCAGGGAACGAATGACTTGGAAGCTGGAGGATCTGGGTTCAAATCCTGCCTTTAGTTCTATTGCTTATGTGATCTTGGGAAATCACTCCATCTACCTGAGCCTCAGTTTCCTCATATGTGAAATGGGAGGAGGTAGACGAGATGGCCTTCCAGCTCTGGATCCATGGTGCCCTTAAATACTTGTAGACAGCCCTTATGTCTCCCCTGAGCCTTTTCTTCTCCACGTTCCTTCAAATGCTCCTCCTCTGGCACGGACATAGGGCCCATCTCCAGCCCGTTGGCCTCCTCTGCATGAGCAAACCTTTCTCTAGCCTTTCAATGTTCTGCCTAAAATGTAGCCCCCCTGCTCCAAACTGAACAGCGTTTCCCAGGTTTGATCGGACCGCAGAAGAGTAGAGCGACAGGGGACAAAGTGGGTACGGTGCTGGCGTCTGAGTCAGGAAGACCTGAACTCAAATCCCGCCTCAGACACTTACTAGAAAGTTATTTAACCTCTTTCAGCCTCAGTTTCTTTATCTGTAAAGTGAGAATAATAATAAGATCTACCTCCCAGGGTTGTGGTAGTGAGATAATATTTGTAAAGTATTTTGCAAACCTTTAAATCTATAAAAATTAGCTGTTATTATCACTCTTTTGGGTCAGCTAGGTGGGACAGTGGATAGAGTGCTGGGCCTGGAGTCAGGAAGACCCGAGTTCAAATCCAGCCTCAGTTACTTACTAGCTATGTGACCCTGGGCAAGTCACTTCACCCTGTTTGCCTCAGTTTTCTCACCTATCAAATGAGCTGGAGATGGAAATGGCAAATGACTGCAGTATCTCTGCCGAGAAAACCCCAAACGGGTCATGAAGAGTCAGACACAACTGAAAAACACTGAACAAGAAAACTGCTATCTGGCCCAGACCCAGGCACCAATAGTGTAGCTATAGCTCTTTAAGATTCACCAAGCACTTTACAAATGTTATCTCACTTGATCCTCACAACAACCCTATAAGGTAGGTTCTATTATTACCTCCATTTTACAGAGGAGGAACCGAGTTAAATAACACTTGCCTAGGGGCATACAGTTGTTGCCTGAGTTAAGATTTGAACTCAAGACTTCCTGACCAAGCTCTGCACTCCATCCATGACACCACCTAGCTGCCTAATCAGGTTATAAAGTCTGCAAGGACATAGGTGTGTCTAAACTATTCTCCTCAGCTCTTGTTGTCACCAGGAATCTCACAGAGCCCAGCTACTACAATTTATTCATGTAATTTTCTCTTCTTAAAATTAGGCAAGAGGCTGAACTATGGAGGACGGAAACTCGAGGGGAAATGCTGCCCATCCCCTTTGCTGCCATCTTTCCCATTTCCCTAGGACCAAAAGAGGCACCATTTTGGTTCACCAGTCACTGTGGCTGCACGCTGGCTCCCAGGCACCGCCTTTCATCCTTTTCACTGCTAGAGGAAAAGGTAGCTGCACTCTCCTTCATGAAGTCAGGCCAAGATTAAACAGGCACCAAAATGCTCCTAGGAGGGTGCTACTAGATAGTGTAGGATGGAAGGGACCTAGAAAGTCTAGGGACAATCACTTCCCCACTTTGATCCTCAGTTTCTTCATCTGTATCATTATTCCAACTCTAAAGAAATAACATGAAGTTTCCAAAGATGAAATTTGGGAGCAAAAGAGAAAAAAAATCAAGTCCATTTTCATATGAAAAATCTGTTAATAAAGAACATTCTTCTATTTTAATTTCATATTAAAGATTTCAGAGGGAAGGAAATCACTGGCTTGAACATTTTCCAAGGAGCCCCTGTTCTCTTGGTATGAAACACACCACACCACACCACGCACAAGACATGTGACCAGCCTCAATTTCCTTTTCTATGGTGTAGGGTTATTTTCTTGTGTGCTTATTTTTAGCAACAAGGAGACACCAGCAAATTCTATTTTTGAATATTCCGGGACAATGAGTGCACAGCCTCTGGGGACGTCTCTGGGAAAACCTGATTATGAAGAACCACAGGACACGTTTGGAAATGACCTTAGAGAGAACCCAGCTTAAGCCATTCATTTTTATAGATGAGGAAGCTGTACAAAAAGAAGCTACATGTGTTAAAGTGACCGAATTCCGAAGGTGGCCAGCCTTAGACTTTCACTCCCAATTCCCCCACCCTGATACCACCTCAATTCTGTGAAAACTTCCCTCCAGACTCAGGAAACTGCCTGATTAACAGATAGTCAATACAGTAAATGCTTACTATGGGCAATCAATGTACATGTATTCTTTAAGTACCTACTGTGTGCCATACAGGGCTAAGTATTACGGATACAGAAACACAAAAGAAATAGCCCCTGCCCTGAAGGAGTGTACGTGCTATTGAGGGTGATACTATGGGCACATATAAATATGCACAAAAATAATAAGAGGCTTGGGGGTGTGGCACTGAGGGGGATCAGGAAAGACCTCATGGAGGAGACAGTGCTTAAGCCGAGCTTTGAAGAAAACTGGGGATTCTAAGAGCAACCGATGCATAGGACAGGCCCTGGAATTATGGTTTCAATGGTAAAAGGAATTTTCAGATGAGAAAACTCCCACTACCAATGCAGGTGGCATCTGATCTTCAGTTCATGGTGGAAAGAGTCTTGCCTAGGGCACTGGGTAGTTAAGTGAAATGGCCAGGGTCACACAACCACTATGTGTCTGAGGTAAGACTTGAACCCAGATCTTGCAGACTACAAGTGTGGCTCTCTGTTCACCACCCCAGAATGCCCCCCATCCTATAATTTAAAAACCAGTTTAATGTGAGTTATTGAGCTACCAAGCATATGGGCTCAGTTGAGCACCTTGAATGCTTCCACTGAGAGGCAGCTTGGAGTAGCAGATTGAACACTGGCCTTGGAGTTGGGAAGATCTAAGTCCACAATCCCACCTCAGATGCTAACTAGCTTTGCTGTGTGAGCCTCAGTTTCCATGCGGTTGAAATACAATTGCAACACTCACCTCACAGGGTTACTGTGAGGATCAAGTAAAATTCTTGGAAAACCTTGAAAGTCTACATGCATGATCGTTATTCTTAATATTATCAAGCTCATGCCTACGCTGTGGCTGAAGGGCACACATTGGCTTTTACTTGTTTTTTGACAGGGACCATGACTGTGTCAATATCTGTAGCTCCAAGCACAGACATTCTCCAACCAAAGAACATTAGCACCTGCTCCAGGACTGTGAGATCTCCTCAGCTGCCTGGGGGCGCTGACCAGCTCAGGGTCACCCAGCCATTGGGTGGGTCAGAGAGGGACTCAAACCCAGGTCTTCCCAGCTGTGGGCTCAGTTCTCTTGACGTTGCACTTTGCGCCATCTCTCAAAAAAGATGAGTAAGTCAACATTTCAGTCTTCCACAGATAAACCCCATGACCCTGCAAGGGGGTAGTATTTCCCTTGCCAGAGTAACCTAGAGTGACGTATGTGGGGACGGATGAATCATTAACCGAAAAAGGAGCTGCCCAGGGAAGATTGCCCAATATCTCCATCCTAGCTCAGCCTCAGAAAGTGGCCACGGCTCCCAGAACGGTCTTGGGAATGACCTCATCTAATCCATGCACCAGCATTTCCAGGTTTCCACCACAAGGTGGCGGAATGGGTCACAGAGAGCGTGGGGGCTCTAAGCAAGGCTCTCACCCTGTTAACCTGTTGTTACCTAGTCTCCTAGGATCATATAGAGGTGTAAGGGTCCTTAAAGGGAGGGAGGGAGACAGAGAGGAAGGAAGGAAGGAAGGAAGGAAGGAAGGAAGGAAGGAAGGAAGGAAGGAAGAAAGGAAGGAAGGAAGGAAGGAGGAGGGAGGGGAAGACAGGGAAAGGAAGGATGGAGGAAGGGAAGGAAGGAAGGAAAGAAGGAAGGAAGGAAGGAAGGAAGGAGGGAAGGAAGGAAGTAGTAAAGAAGGAAGGAAGGAAGAAAAGAAGGAAGGAGGGAAGGAAGGAAG